>NW_027875789.1:0-1738 GCF_054177405.1 Leptonychotes weddellii | reverse complement strand
CAGGGTTGCAGATTGGATAAAAAGACAGGACTCATCCATATGCTGTCTACAAGAGACTCGTTTTGAACCTAAAGATACATCCAGACTGAAAGTGAAGGGATGGAGATCTATCTTCCATGCCAACAGACCTCAAAAGAAAGCTGGGGTAGCAATTCTTATATTAGATGAGTTAGATTTTAAACTAAAGACTGTAGTTAGAGACACGGAAGGACACTATCATTCTTAAAGGGTCTATCCAACAAGAAGATCTAACAATTGTAAATATCTATGCCCCCAACATGGGAGCAACCATCTACATAAGCCAATTGTTAACCAAAATAAAGATTCATACTGATAATAATACCTTAATTGTAGACCTCAATACTCCACTCTCAGCAATAGACAGATCATCTAAGCAGAAAATCAACAAAGAAACAAGAGCTTTGAATGACACACTGGACCAAATGGACCTCATAGATATATACAAAACACTCCACCCTAAAACAACAGAATACTCATTCTTCTCGAGCACATATGGAACTTTCTCCAGAAAAGACCACATATTGGGTCACAAATCAGGTCTCAACCGATACCAAAACACTGAGATTATTCCCTGCATATTCTCAGACCATAATGCTTTAAAACTGGAACTCAGTCACAAGAAAAAAATTGGAAGAAATTCAAACACTTGGAAGCTAAAGATCACTCTGCTCAAGAATGTTTGGGTCAACCAAGAAATCAAAGAAGAACTTAAACAATTCATGGAAACCAATGAGAACAAAAACACATCAGTCCAAAACCTACGGGATACTGCAAGGCGGTCCTAAGGGAGAAATACATAGCCATCCAAGCCTCACTCAAAAAAAATAGAAAAATCCTGAATTCACCAACTAATTTTATACCTTAAAGAACTAGACAAAAAGCAACAAACGATGTCCAAGCCATACATTAGAAGAGAAATAATTAAGATTAGAGCAGAGATCGATGAATTAGAAACCAGAAACACAGTAGATCAGATCAACAAAACTAGAAGCTCATTCTTTGAAAGAATTAATAAGATCGATAAACCAGACTTATCCAAAAGAAAAGAGAAAGGACCCAAATTAATAAAATTATGAATGAAAGGGGAGAGATCATGACTAACACCAAGGAAACAGAAACAATTATTAGAAATTATTATCAACAGCTATATGCCAATAAATTAAGCAACCTGGATGAAATGGATGCCTTCCGGGAAACCTATAAATTCCCAAGACTGAAACAGGAAGAAATTGACAACTTGAATAGGCCAATAACCAATAACGAGATTGAAACAGTGATCAAAAACCTCCCCCCAAAACAAGAGTCCAGGGCCTGATGGATTCCCTGGTGAATTCTACCAAACATTCAAAGAAGAAATAATACCCATTCTTCTGAAGCTGTTTCAAAAAATAGAAACAGAAAGAAAGCTTCCAGACTCATTCTATGAGGCCAGCATTACCTTAATCCCCAAACCAGGCAAAGACCCCATCAAAAAGGAGAATTTCAGACCAGTATCCCTGATGAATATGGATTCCAAAATTCTCAACAAAATCCTACCTAATAAGATCCAACAATACATTAAAAGAATCATCCACCACAACCAAGTGGGATTTATCCCCGGGATGCAAGGCTGGTTCAACATTCGCAAATCAATCAATGTGATAGAACACATTAATAAGAGGAGAGAGAAGAACCATATGGTTCTCTCAATTGATGCAGAAAAAGCATTTGACAAAAT
>NW_027875788.1:0-248 GCF_054177405.1 Leptonychotes weddellii | reverse complement strand
GCCTGTGCAGTAACCAAAACCCTTGGAAAGATCCAGAACGTTCCCAGTACCCCTTCCCATTCACCCTGTGTTCTTATGTGTTATGGGGAATGTTATGTGCTCCTTACAATTTCCCATCCTTTCTAAAATTCCGACGTGTGCTATTTGTAATCCGCACACAGTAATAATAATGAGCCTTCTTCGAAATGGAAGGAAAAGCTACGTTAACCCGTCCTGATGGAAAAGTTAAACACACCAAACCAAAAGTT
>NW_027875787.1:0-248 GCF_054177405.1 Leptonychotes weddellii | reverse complement strand
TATAACACCCAGTGCTCCATTCAGTACATGCCCTCTTTAATACCCATCTCCAGGCTAACCCATTCCCCCACCCACCTCCCCTCTAGAACTCTCAGTTTGTTTCTCAGAGTCCATAGTCTCTCATGGTTCGTCTCCCCCTCCGATTTCCCCCGCTTCATTTTTCCCTTCCTCCTATCTTCTTCTTTTTCTTTTTTTTAACATATAATGTATTATTTGTTTCAGAGGTAAGGTCTGTGATTTAACAGTCT
>NW_027875786.1:0-248 GCF_054177405.1 Leptonychotes weddellii | reverse complement strand
AAAAAAAAAGGGGGGCCCACCTCTTCTTACAGGGAGTCCAAGAGAAAGTAGATATTTGGGGTGCCTGGGTGGCTCAGTCTGTTGGGCGGCTGACTCCAGCTCAGGTCATGATCTCAGGACCCAGGTATCAAGCCCCATATGGGGCTCCCTGCTGAGCAGGGACCCTGTTTCTCCCTCTCCTTCCAGCTCATGCTCTCTCTATCTCTCTCTCTCTCTCTCTCAAATAAATAAATAAAATCTTTTTTTTT
>NW_027875785.1:0-248 GCF_054177405.1 Leptonychotes weddellii | reverse complement strand
TTGAAAAATCAAAGATAATAATAAAGTGTCAGGGGAGAGAAGTTTTTTTCTCCCAACAGAGAATTTAATAAATGAACTTCTGTAATCCTTTAAGGGTCACGTTGGGAAAACTTACTTTCTTTTAAGGGCATCCCCAATCAAGTAACTGATCGATCAACCCATATTTAGAAAAATAAACCCCATAGTTAAAAAAAAAAAGGTATCAAATGCCTTTCATACCCAGGACATAATAAAACTTAGACACCAGA
>NW_027875784.1:0-248 GCF_054177405.1 Leptonychotes weddellii | reverse complement strand
CCATTTCTCCCACCCCTCACCCCCTACTTCTGGTGACCACTAATCTGTTCTCTATCTATGAGTTTGTGGGTATGTCTGTTTTAACTATCCACATATAAGTGAGATTATACTGTATTTTGTCTTTCTCTGTTTGACTAATTTCACTTAATATAATGACCTCAGGGTCCATCCATGTTGTCACAGGCAGCAGTATTTCTTTGGTTTTTTATGGCTGAATAGTATTCCATTGTGTATATGTATACCATACT
>NW_027875783.1:0-248 GCF_054177405.1 Leptonychotes weddellii | reverse complement strand
TTAGTGACTGCAAATTTATTTTTCTTTTTTTTTACCAGAGTGAAACTCTTTTTTTTTTTCCATACAATCATTTTATTTTTTTATTTTTTTTTATTCTTATGTTAATCCCCATACATTACATCATTAGTTTTAGATGAAGTGTTCCATGATTCATTGTTTGTGCATAACACCCAGTGCTCCATGCAGAATGTGCCCTCCTCAATGCCCACCACCAGGCTAACCCATCCTCCCACCCCCCCTCCCCTCTA
>NW_027875782.1:0-248 GCF_054177405.1 Leptonychotes weddellii | reverse complement strand
TTTTTTTTTTACATCTGTTGGCATTCCTGGATACAGCACACAGTGTGGGTATGTTAAGCCAAAGGAAGACCTAGGGAACTCATTGGTGTTGCTGTTTGGACCACAAGCTGGTCTGCCTTCTTCTCTCTACATTTCAAAATCTTATGTTTGGTTTATATATAATGTTCAGGATTTTTCAGCTATACTCAGTTGGAGGAATAAGAAGAAGTTTCTATTCCATCTTATCCCAGAACCAAAAAGCATGCCTG
>NW_027875781.1:0-248 GCF_054177405.1 Leptonychotes weddellii | reverse complement strand
TTGATCTATGTATGATCTATTGATAGAAATAGTCAAAGGATGACAAACAATGCACAGTAATTAATTCATGACCAATGTCTTGATGACTGACAGAATTTAGTGTCATTTATCTTCAAGCTCTAGATTAAGGTAAGTTCTTTAATGTAAGGGAATAGTCAAGGACAATAGTAAACAAGGAGACTCTAATATTCATTAAAAATATATATGTCATGTATATTGGAAAGGAACTTGACAGTCTTAGAGGAGAT
>NW_027875780.1:0-248 GCF_054177405.1 Leptonychotes weddellii | reverse complement strand
GTTCTCATGTAAGCCTTGTTCAGAATGGCCATTATTTGGTACTGATAGCAGCTCATTTTATTTAAAATAATTACAACAAAATAAAAGCAACATGAATTCAACTGCCATTCCCTTAAAAACACTGTATGCTTACTCACTGGAAAAATTTGCAAAGGATGCCCTGTATTTTTCATTTGATAAGGTGGTTATAATTCAGCCAGTATCAGAATGCCCATTTTGGAGCTATGCTGGAAGTCTTCAATGGTCCC
>NW_027875779.1:0-248 GCF_054177405.1 Leptonychotes weddellii | reverse complement strand
TCTTATGTGGTGCCAAAATGATGTTTTAAAAGAAATGTATTTTGAAAACAAAAATAAAAAAATAGATATAAGAAAAGTATTTTGTATAAAATATTAACTTGATCTCCCTCCTGGTATCCCAATAAAAATATCCAATATTAAGGATAGAAGACTCAGATTAAATAATAGCCACCATTTAAATACTTACCATGTACCAAGCGCTGTGTTAAGTGATTTATAAAACCAAATGCTCACATACCATATGATCC
>NW_027875778.1:0-1738 GCF_054177405.1 Leptonychotes weddellii | reverse complement strand
ATTATGGGTCTGCTTATAGCAACTTAGCCAATACCTATCTTTTGATTAACGAGGATAGCTTGGCGTACGAGGCTATTAAACCTGCTACTCGTTTAAATCCTGATAACTACCAAGCCCATTTTAACCATTTTGTGATTCTAGCGCGGTTGAATAAGTATGCTGACGCCATAAAAGCGATTGATACGTTGTTTAATAAGTTTCCTGAGCATATGAAAAATATCGACCCTAGCGCTTTTATTGATGTTAAAAAACAAGTGTGTGACTGGCGAAATATAGAGGCGCTTGAGGCACAGGTAACCACGCTTATTGACAGTGGCGACTTTGCTGATGAATGGGCGTTAGTCAATATTGTTAATAACCACGCTTTGGATGGCGTACAACAAAAAAGGGTCATCTCGCAATATGTGTTACAAAAATTTAGTCATCTAAAGCGTGACCTTATTAAGCCTTATGTCATAAGCCCACTTGATGAGCGTAAAGTCCGCGTGGCTTATGTGTCATCCGATTTTCACAATCATGCCACCATGCGCCTTATGGCTGAGCTTTTTGAATCGCACGACCATAACCGATTTGAGTGGTATGCCATCTCGCACAGTATTAATGATAATAGCGCTATGCAGCAGCGAGCAAAGGCAAGCTTTGATTATTTTATGGACGTCAATGACTGGACAGATGAGCAAGTGATTGACTGGATGCGCGAGCAAAAAATTGATATTGCGATTGATTTAAAGGGGCATACTGGTGGTAATCGTTTGGGGATATTTGCTAGAGGTTGTGCGCCTGTGCAAATGACCTACCTTGGCTTCCCTGGGACGACAGGTGCTGATTTTATGGATTATATTATTGGAGATAAATGGGTGACGCCTTTTAAGCATAAGGCGCAGTTTAGCGAGACCATTTTGCAACTGCCCCATTGTTATCAGCCTAATGATAGGCAGCGCTATCTGCCCAAGCAAGCCACGTTATCTGTAGACAATGCTGATTATCAACAGTGGCGTCAGGCTCGGCGAGAGGTTGAGGGCTTACCCCAGGATGCCATCGTGCTATGTTGCTTTAATAATGCGTATAAGCTGCATCCTAGCGTGTTTGCGATTTGGATGCGCGTGTTAAAGGCTTATCCCAATGCGGTGCTATGGTTATTAAAAGACAATGCTTTAACGCAAGATAATTTATGCAAACAAGCTCGCGCACATGGAGTTGAGGACAGTCGACTTATTTTTGCGCCTCGTGCCAAGCAAAAAGAATATTCGACGCGCTATCTGTTGGCAGATATGTTTGTCGACACGCCTGTATGTAATGCGCATACGACAGGCAGTGATGCGTTATGGATGGGACTGCCGCTAGTTACTTGTGCTGGCAATAGCTTTACGTCTAGGGTGGGCGCAAGCCTGCTTGATACGGTAGGCTTACCTGATTTGATTACTTATTCGTTGGTAGAATATGAGCAGAAGATTAATGACCTGTGTGATGAGCCTAGTAAGCTTCAAGCGTACAGTCAGCATTTGCGTGATACGAGAGACCACTCGCCTTTATTTGATGCTAAGCAAACGGCAAAAGAGTTAGAGGCATTGTATTTGTCGGTGTTGTAAGTGGTAAGTTGTATTTATCCGTGTTGTAAATGGATAAGTTAATGATAGCAGAAGGATTGAATGATATTGTCTACAATAACGGGGAATCGACAGGCATTAAGGTGGGTAATGACGGCTGTCGTTGCCATCTTTATAGTTATGGTGCTATT
>NW_027875777.1:0-248 GCF_054177405.1 Leptonychotes weddellii | reverse complement strand
TCTCATTCTCTCTGTCTCAAATAAATAAATAAAATCTTTAAAAAAAAATATATAAAGTTTACTCTGGCTTAGCTCTTTCCCTGTTCGGAGTTCTCCTGGAGGCCACTGGTGGGAACCCATAAGTTGGAAGAGAAAAAACTCTCAAACACCGCCTCCCCACTTTAGGGAGTGGGGGAGCCTTACTCCCTCAGTGAGTGGGTCAGAAAGGTGGCCAAAGAGTCAGGGCCGTGCATGCAGTCTGGCTCTGC
>NW_027875776.1:0-248 GCF_054177405.1 Leptonychotes weddellii | reverse complement strand
TTCAGGTGAGGGACACCTGGGTGGCTCAGTCGGTTAAGCATCTGCCTTTAGCTCGGGTCATGATCCTGGGGTTCCTGGGATGGAGCCCTGAGTAGGGCTCCCTGCCCAGCGGGGAGTCTGCTTCTCCCTCTGCCTCCTACTCCTCTCATGCTCTCTCCCCTCCGCCCAATAAATCAATAAAATCTTAAAAAAAAAAAAAGAGTTCATGTGAAGTTTGGAAAACATAAGCGCCCCTATTTTCAAAGCAG
>NW_027875775.1:0-248 GCF_054177405.1 Leptonychotes weddellii | reverse complement strand
TGCATGACCTGGTGCAAATTGGAAATGTGAGTGGAGCATTAAAGCAAATGTGTATACCTTCTAAGTGTGCAAGTCTTATGCCAATGGAGCAGACCCTGATCCCCAAATTAAGTTATAACATTGAGAAGTTTTAACCAGCAAAGACCCATTCAGAATCGTTCCTGAGGCAAAGATGAGACTAAGGATGTGGCCTCCTGACCATTGTTTCCGATGGCTTCAACCTAGCTTCCATTAAGTTAAAGACAGGG
>NW_027875774.1:0-248 GCF_054177405.1 Leptonychotes weddellii | reverse complement strand
TGCACCGTGCAGCTTGGGAACCGGCTCAGGAGCGAATGTTGTGTTTGCCTCAAGACACGTGTGTGGATACAGCCCCCAGGCTTCCCTGCTGGCCTGTTCCAGGGTTTTCCGTCCAGTAGTGTGCACGTCACCCTCAGTGTTCAGGGACCACACAACAGCGGGCAGCGTGTGGGGTCTGAGGGGAGCCGAACAGACCCCCCACAGCTCTTCTCTGCCCCCTGACGATGCTGCAGGGTCCCCCGTTGCTA
>NW_027875773.1:0-248 GCF_054177405.1 Leptonychotes weddellii | reverse complement strand
GAATTTGCATTCACTGAGCACCTACTACATGCCTGGCAAGCATACAGTCTGCCGGTGGTCCTCCTGTTCTCAGGTCAGACCTGGTCCTTCTTGTCTCTTGGCAACATCTGAATCCAGGACACCTGGGGGGTGGGGACGTTGCAAGTAGCTACATCGAGAGCCCCCCTGCTTGGCCGGGCCGGAGAGGCACCGATGAGGATCCCCAGCCGCATCCCTGCCAAGGCCAGAGAGGAAGCTTTGTGCCAGGG
>NW_027875772.1:0-248 GCF_054177405.1 Leptonychotes weddellii | reverse complement strand
TTCCTGGTCCACACTGTCTGGAGGCCTTCGAAGACCTTCAAGAAATATGAGCATCCACTCTCTGTCACTCTACATTTCTAGAGGAAAACACCCATTTCTAGGGGAAGGTGGGGGTAGCCTGTGAGGCCACAGCAGGGGCTCCAGCCCCTCAAGGCCATCAGCTCTGCTCTCTGACCCCAGGAGCTTCCCCTCCTGTTCTTCACTAAGACCTGCCCTGCTTCCCACCTGCCTTGCCCCACACGCTGCCT
>NW_027875771.1:0-248 GCF_054177405.1 Leptonychotes weddellii | reverse complement strand
ATGTTAACTGTATTCATTCAATCAATGTATATAAGAATTGGTGAAATATTTTGGAAACCTATGAGCATTTCTGCCTATACCAGTGTCTTAAAAAACTTATTTTTACACTGTACCCAAAGCAACAGTTAGAAAGATTCTGTATTGAAAACCCCAGCCCTTTCCCTACAAAGAGTTTTAGTGAAGTTCGAAAGTTTGTCAGGTCAGTATTTGGAAGGCTAAAAAGTACCTTGAGAAGATTGTTTTTAATT
>NW_027875770.1:0-248 GCF_054177405.1 Leptonychotes weddellii | reverse complement strand
TTTTAAAAAAATTTTTATTGTTATGTTAATCACCATACATTACATCATTAGTTTTTGATGTGGTGTTCCATGATTCATTGTTTGTGCATAACACCCAGTACTCCATGCAGAAGTGCCCTCTTTAATACCCATCACCAGGCTAACCCATCCTCCCACCCCTCTCCCCTCTAGAACCCTCAGTTTGTTTTTCAGAGTCCATCGCCTCTCATGGTTCATCTCCCCCTCCAATTTCCCCCCCATCATTCTTC
>NW_027875769.1:0-248 GCF_054177405.1 Leptonychotes weddellii | reverse complement strand
TGTTGACTGAGTGGACCTAAAACCAAGTGCTATTATGGCCGGTGGGGTGCCTACCATTTGGATGCACTTGAAGCATTATCACAGAGTGGGGGAGGACCCACTGTTGTCTTCTTTGGCTTCCCCAGCTGTTAGTTCTGGAGTCTTTGACAATCTGGATGGTGGGACGTGCCCAGGACCTCACAGGCAGCCTATTTTGTAGGTGCCTGCCCAGCTCTGTTTATTAGAAGTTCCCCTGTGGCCTCTAACCA
>NW_027875768.1:0-248 GCF_054177405.1 Leptonychotes weddellii | reverse complement strand
CATGAGATCACAACCTGAGCCAAAACCAAGAGTCTGGCGCTCAACCAAATGTGCCACCCAGGCACCCTGAGCTTAACTTATTTCCAAACTCAAAATACCAAAGCAGATTTGTAACAACAAAAGGCAGAGACAGGTCTCCTGGGGACTAGCTTGTAACTTGATTACAGATATGTTTGCTTCAAAAACAAATGTGGAGATACCTGCACAGAACCTGGAGTATCTCACACCTAATTTGAATACTACTTAAT
>NW_027875767.1:0-1738 GCF_054177405.1 Leptonychotes weddellii | reverse complement strand
CCAGTTTAATACATAGATTAAATTTAGAATTTCCGTTTGTTTTCAAGAAGAACTTATCTGAATCAATTTCATAAATAACCAAGTAGCATCTCCTTTTTTAACAAAAGTATATTTACTCGAGTTTAAAGAGTTATGGGCTGTTTTTGTTTGTTTCTGGATTTGTCCCCTCCCCCCACCCCCCTAAATGAGGATGACCTAGCAGACAAGAAGTAGCAGACAGGAAAGGAGAGAGATGAGACTGGGGTGAGAAGTTTGAAGAGAGAAATGGAAAGGAGAAGTCACAAGGAGGCTGTGGAATAGTCAGACGAATGGTCTGTCCTAATTCTCTAATTGCTCCTGATAACCTCAGGAAATAATACTGGTGCTTCAACATACAACATCTCAACTGATCCCCACAACTGTGCATCCACTTCAGGAGAGGAGGGAACAGATTCAAGACTTGATAACTGGTTAAGCAGAACCATGATTTCTGACTCCAGTACAGCTCGCTGAAGCACTTTAGGCCAAAGGTGGCTTATTTCCAATATTTTAAATTTTATATGGCAAAATAAGCCACATTAAGTCCCAGAATTTTGTAACAGCAAGATTACCTAACCCCTGCTTATTTTGCTAATGGGGAAACCACTAGTTGATGACAGACCAATGACTCAAAATATAAGGGTTCCATTTTCACCATATCCAGCTCTGTCCCTTTTCTCTCCCCAGAACCCTTAACTTGATAAAATTCTTCCTACTGGCCACTGAACAAGTGGAAAGAGCTTTGTTGAAGACCCCAGAATTGAGTTAATCTAAGACATCATTAGAATTCTGTGAAGGTTTCACGTTCTTCCACAAGTATTTATTGGTGTGCCCACTAGTGGGCTAAGTCATACTTAATAAGCTCTCAAGGAGTTTAAGTAGATAGAGCGAATAAATAACTAGCCAATTACAATTTACAGGAAGCAGTACCTTGAAGAGGAGTTGGAGGGAGAGTCAATTCTTAGTATAGCAGAGAGATGGAGCGCAACAAACGGGATGTGAGTACTAAGAATTTATGTCAGATTGCTATCAAACTGTTTGTCATGGTTGTGTTAATAATCATAATACCTATCATCTTCCTAAACTTTTGTTGTCTTGATCATGTATGACATACATAAGTGGTGGTGGGAGAGACTGTTGCAGCCAATGGACTTGGTACATTCTCACATTCTCTTTTCACAATTAACTAGTATTTGCCCCTTGTGGTGTTTTGTGCTTTCATATTATCAAGAGTAATAAGAATGATAAAATATCCATGTTCAGCATTGCAATTGCAAACAGGTCTTGGTAAAATTATACATAACTGGTCTTGGGGAAACATCCTCAAAAAGACTCATGGCTGTGTAGGTGTAAAGAGTAATACAGAGTAATATATGAATGCAAGATAGAACTCTTCTTATAGAGCAGACTCTAGAGTGTAATTGAGTCCCTATTACCTTCGAAGTATTGTGATAAGAATCTCCAAAAAGGCATTAACACTTTGGAATGAGATGGGGTAGGGTAGACATCATTGGGTGGCTAAAATCACATATTGCATCAAGTCAGTGGTTTACCACATGTGATCACATCTAGAAAGACTTTAAATAAGGTTGTTTCTGGGAAATCATTGGTATCTTGAATGGCTGCCATCCTTTCCTGTCTGCTACTTCTTGTCTTCTAGGTCATCCTCATTTAGGGGGGTGGGGGGAGGGGACAAATCCAGAAACAAACAAAAACAGCC
>NW_027875766.1:0-248 GCF_054177405.1 Leptonychotes weddellii | reverse complement strand
TGTCTTTCTCTGACTAACTTATTTCTTTTTGTTTGTTTGTTTTGTTTTGTTTTTTGTTTGTTTGTTTGTTTTTATTCTTATATTAATCCCCATACATTACATCATTAGTTCTAGATGAAGTGTTCCATGATTCATTGTTTGTGCATAACACCCAGTGCTCCATGCAGAACGTGCCCTCCTCAATACCCACCACCAGGCCCGGCCCTCGGGGGGGGGGGGGGGGGGGGGGGGGGGGGGGGGGGGGGGGG
>NW_027875765.1:0-248 GCF_054177405.1 Leptonychotes weddellii | reverse complement strand
TTTTTTTTTTAAAGATTTTATTTATTTATTTGACAGAGAGAGACATAGCGAGAGCAGGAACACAAGCAGGGGGAATGGGAGAGGGAGAGGCAGGCTTCCCGCCGAGCAGGGAGCCCGATGTGGGACTCGATCCCAGGACCCTGGGATCATGACCTGAGCCGAAGGCAGACGCTTAACGACTGAGCCACCCAGGCGCCCTCACGTTTATAGTTAAAAGATATCTTATAGTAAGAAATCTGTAGATGAGT
>NW_027875764.1:0-248 GCF_054177405.1 Leptonychotes weddellii | reverse complement strand
TAGGAATGGGGAAGAGCAGAGCCCACCCACGCCGCTTTGGAAAACAGTGTTTTGCCTGAAGAAAGTCACCCAAAGCAGAAAGCACACCCCGGGCCCAGATCTCGTTTCTCCATTTCAGCCTGTGGGGACAGGAAGGGGCACTCCACAGGGCGGGGTAGACTCCCCGGCTAGGCGGAGGGCGCAGGCTGAGGCAGGGGCGTCTACAGGCGCAGTGTGGGCATGCTCGGAAGGCGGTGGGCCCACGACAG
>NW_027875763.1:0-248 GCF_054177405.1 Leptonychotes weddellii | reverse complement strand
GCAGGGAGTAAGCCAAAGTGGATTAATTTTCACAGGGTTTCTCCACTTCCACGCCATTTGTTTTCTGACTTGCATTGTTTTAGACGAATGCTCTTGTTTGCTAAAAGCAAAGAGAACTTCTTGCCCAGCCTTTCATTAACCTTTGATCTTGTCTAGTCTTGGTCTGTGTAATTCAAATGTCTCTGATGCTGATGTGATTATGTGGTTACTAACTAAGGCTATGTTTTCTAATCCTGAATCTTATATTT
>NW_027875762.1:0-248 GCF_054177405.1 Leptonychotes weddellii | reverse complement strand
ACTTTACAACTTTATAACAATTGTATCTATTATATTTACTGCTACACACACACACACACACACACACACACACCCCAGGATAAAAGCAACAAAAATACAATTCTTTCCTTAAATTTTGCCTTTCAAAATAACGGTATTACATAAACATACAATTGATCATTGAAGTGATTCTGCCAGAAGTCCCCAAATTTTAAGGGTTTCCTTTGTCAGATTCTACTTATGGGTTGCCAGAAATTCTGTTCCATCTT
>NW_027875761.1:0-248 GCF_054177405.1 Leptonychotes weddellii | reverse complement strand
TGCAGTGGAGCCATCCAAGTCCCGTGTCTGGCTTCACCCACTACCAGGTGTCCAGCTCATTCTGTAGACCGTCGATACCTGAACACCTACAGAGCAGTTGTGAAGCACCAGACAGTTACTGCGCTCCAGTCTCTACTTGGAGGAAATCACTTTTAGCGTCACAACAGCACACTAGTGAGTAGGCGGTATGAATATTTCCCCATGTCAGGACAGGGAACTGAGGCACAGAGGGCTCTCGGGAACTCTCT
>NW_027875760.1:0-248 GCF_054177405.1 Leptonychotes weddellii | reverse complement strand
TCTCTGCCTCCCGGGGAGTCAGGTTTCTCTGGGCTAGGAGGATTTAATGTGCCTGGAATGGGCACTGCAATGTGATTTTGTTATTTGTCTCAGGACACAAGACTGAACTATATTACTTGTTAATTTAATGGTGCAGTTGAAGAGTCTTGTCCTCCGGATTGGGACCACTGCCCCTGAGGATACAGAAATCCTTTAGTCCAGAGCAGTTCAGGGCTGCCAAGGCTACTTATTTCATTGACTTACCCATC
>NW_027875759.1:0-248 GCF_054177405.1 Leptonychotes weddellii | reverse complement strand
ACTTGTTATTTCTTGGTGTGGTTGTTGTTATTGTTTTTGGTAACAGCCAGTCTAACTGGTGTGAGGTGATATCTCATTGTGGTCTTGATTTAGATTTTCTTAACAGTTAGTGCTGTTGAACATTTTTTCAGGTGCCTATTGGCCATCTGCATGTTTTCTTTGGAAAAATGTCTATTCAGGTCCTATACCAATTTTTTTTTAAATTTTTTTATTCTTATATTATCCCCATACATTGCATCATTAGTTTT
>NW_027875758.1:0-248 GCF_054177405.1 Leptonychotes weddellii | reverse complement strand
TGATGAGAATTTGAGAGTTTCATACCAGTTAGGACTCCTTCCAAATAGAAGTATAGAAAACCCCAAATCAAACTGACTTAGGAAACAGGGGATTTATTGACCCAAGTAACTGAAAAGTACAAGTTTCTCTCTTTTCGGAGAAGTTCTGTTTGTTGCCATCCTTCTCAGTGTGTCCAAACAAAGGAGGTGACTATGTCTGGTCCATATCTTACATCTTTTCTGGGTTAAAATCCAGGGGGAAAGAGGGG
>NW_027875757.1:0-248 GCF_054177405.1 Leptonychotes weddellii | reverse complement strand
TTGGGTTGGGGCACCTGGGTGGCTCAGTCGGTGAAGGGTCTGCCTTCCACTCAGGTCAGGATCCCAGGGTCCTGGGATCGAGCCCCGCATTGGGCTCCCTGCTCAGCGGGAAGCCTGCTTCTCCCTCTCTCACTCCCCCTGCTTGTGTTCCCTCTCTTGCTGTGTCTCTCTCTGTCAAATAAATAAATAAAAAATCTTTTAAAAAAAAAGAAATATAATGTGGTACCATGTGGTACCATATCATACCC
>NW_027875756.1:0-1738 GCF_054177405.1 Leptonychotes weddellii | reverse complement strand
TACAATAGCACCAAAAACCATAAGATACCTCAGAATAAACCTAACCAAAGAGGTAAAGGAGCTATACTCTAAGAACTACAGAACACTCGGGCACCTGGGTGGCTCAGTTGGTTAAGCGACTGCCTTCGGCTCAGGTCATGATCCTGGAGTCCCGGGATCGAGTCCCACATCAGGCTCCCTGCTCAGCAGGGAGTCTGCTTCTCCCTCTGACCCTCCTCCCTCTCATGCTCTCTCTCATTCTCTCTCTCTCAAATAAATAAATAAAAATAAAATCTTTAAAAAAAAAAAAGAACTACAGAACACTCATGAAAGAAATTGAAGAAGACACAAAAAGATGGAAAAACATTCCATGCTCATGGGTCAGAAGAATAAACATTGTTAAAATGTCTATGCTGCACAGAGCAATCTATACATTCAGTGCCATCCTGATAAAAATTCCAATGACATTTTCAAAGCCCTGGAACAAACAATCCTAAAATTTGTATGGAATCAGAAAAGACCCTGAATCACTAAGGAAATGTTGAAAAAGAAGAAGCTGGGGGCATCACGTTGCCTGATTTCAAGCTATATTACAAAGCCGTGATCACTAAGACAGCGTGGTACTGGCACAAAAACAGACATATAGACCAATGGAACAGAATAGAGAGCCCAGATATGGACCCTCAACTCTATGGTCAAATAATCTTCGACAAAGCAGGAAAAAATATGCAATGGATAAAAGACAATCTCTTCAATAAATAGTGCTGGGAAAATTGGACAGCTATATACAGAAGAATGAAATGTAACCATTCTCTAACTCCATACACAAAGATAAACTCAAAATGGATGAAAGACCTCAATCCATCAAAATCCTAGAGGAGAACATAGGCAGTAACCTCTTTGACATCAGCCACAGCAACTTCTTTCAAGATACATCTCCAAAGGCTAGTGAAACAAAAGCAAAAATGAACTTTTGGGACTTCAGCAAGATAAAAAGCTTCTGCACAGCAAAGGAAACAGTCAACAAAACAAAGAGGCAACCCACAGAATGGGAGAAGATATTTGCAAATAACGCTAGAGAGAAAGCTCTGATTTCCAAAATCTATAAAGAACTTCTCAAACTCAACACCAAAAAACCAAATAATCAAGTCAAAAAATCGGCAGAAGACATAGACAGACACTTTTCCAAAGAAGACATATAAATGGCTAACAGACACATGAAAAAATGTTCATCATCAGTAGCCATCAGGGAAACTCAAATCAAAACCACATTGAGATACCATCTCACACCAGTTAGAATGGCAAAAATTGACAAGGCAAGAAACAACAAATGTTGGAGAGGTTGTGGAGAAAGGGGAACCCTCTTACACTGTTGGTGGGAATGCAAGTTGGTACCGCCACTTTGGAAAAAACAGTGTGGAGGTGCCTCAAAAAATTAAAAATAGAGCTACCCTATGACCCAGCAATTGCACTACAGGGTATTTACCCCATGACACAGATGTAGTGAGAAGAAGGGCCATATGCACCCCAGTGTTCCTAGTAGCAATGTCTGCAATAGCCAAACTGTGGAAAGAGCCGAGATGCCCTTCAACAGATGAATGGATAAAGAAGATGTGGTCCATATATACAACGGAATATTCCTCAGCCATCAGAAAGGATGAATACCCAACTTTTACATCAACATGGATGGGACTGGAGGAGATTATGCTAAGTGAAATAAGTCAAGCAGAGAAAGTCAATTATCATATGGTTTCCCTTA
>NW_027875755.1:0-248 GCF_054177405.1 Leptonychotes weddellii | reverse complement strand
CTCAGACCCTCTCCCAGCGGAGTGGCGTCCTCGGGCCCGGTCCTTCAGATTGTTGTTCTTGTCGGCCCGGGACGGGAGCCGCTGACAGCAAGGGAGGACTGAACCTTGCTTTTGACCTGGCTTTTGCCTCGTGAGGCTAGGGATGAGTTCAGAAGGAACTATGCTTCTAACCTCAAGTAAAACGCAGAGAAAACTGCTCACTCTCTTTACCCACGTGTGCTGATGGCTTTTGGTTTTTTCCATGGTGG
>NW_027875754.1:0-248 GCF_054177405.1 Leptonychotes weddellii | reverse complement strand
CCTCAGTATCCACATCCCCACCAGCGCCATATGTTTGTTATCACGGATGAACCTACATTGACACATCATTATCACCCAAAGTCCGTAGTGTATGTTACAGTTCACTTTTGGTTTTGTACATTCTATGGGTTTGGACAGATGTGTAATGACATGTATTCATCATTATAGTATCGTACAGAGTATTTTCACTGCCCTAAAACTCCCCTGCGCTCCACCTATTCATCTTACCCACAGCTCTGGCAATCACT
>NW_027875753.1:0-248 GCF_054177405.1 Leptonychotes weddellii | reverse complement strand
CGGGGCCCAAATGGGTGCCGAGCACCATATTTTGGGGCCCCCAACCTGGTGTTGACCATAACAAGCTTTCAGGACACAGTAACATTTTTCATTTTGGTAGATATTTACAGCTTCCAGGACCATAGGTTTTCGACATAAATTAAGCAGGTGTGTCCGAAGGAGGCGCCTTTGAGTCTTCAGAGTTGAAGCATCCTTTTGCCAATCCTCTGGGTTTCTTAGACCCGAACTCATCACCTAAAAAGAACGTG
>NW_027875752.1:0-248 GCF_054177405.1 Leptonychotes weddellii | reverse complement strand
GCGCGTCCCCTGCGCCCCTGCCGCCTGCCCCGCGGCTGGAGCAGGTCTGCGGAGGGGGCCCTCCCTGAGCCGTGGGTGTCGTTCACATGCCAACGACCTCCTGCCGCCACGGGAGCGTGAGGAGCATGATGGAAACGCGGGCCGACGTGAGTGATGTGCATCTCCAACTCTGTTTTCCTTTTCTTAAGCAAGTGGCCTGATTTCTGTGCAATGTGGCTTTTCCCCGAGGGTCAGGGAGCAGCTTTCTG
>NW_027875751.1:0-248 GCF_054177405.1 Leptonychotes weddellii | reverse complement strand
CCCTAAGGCAGCGCTTCTGCAGACACGGCACCGTCTTCATATCGATGAAAGAATTTCTTGAAACAGACTCTGAGTAGGCATTGACTTGGCTGGCTTTTTGAATATTGTTAGCCACCTTCCTCCAACACATCCACGCTCGTGTTCTCACAAGTACCAAAGATCTACGGTTCTATTTCTTTTAACTCTTGGAGATCATTTCGAACTCACAGAAAAGTCACAAGAGGTATTCTGAGAACTGCCCTCTGCCT
>NW_027875750.1:0-248 GCF_054177405.1 Leptonychotes weddellii | reverse complement strand
TCCACACGGGACTCTCTTTGTTCTGTCGTCTGCACCGACAACAGTCACACAACTGTTTGGGAAAAGTGCTAGACTGGAGCTGTGTGCACATCAGTGAAATACTGTTGAATAGTGCCTAAGGAGATAGAAGAACATTATTTTAAATTATCTCGATCATAAAATCCAAGTGAAGATTTGGCAATATAGCAGCAAAAAAAAAAGAAAAAATGTCAAAACCAGTTATTCCTTTTAAATAAAAACAAAAATGA
>NW_027875749.1:0-248 GCF_054177405.1 Leptonychotes weddellii | reverse complement strand
TTGTTCCTGAGCCCGGGGCTGGTTTAGGACCCTTTCCAGATGACCGTGCTGCGTGACGTGCGGCTGAGCCATTGGCCATCTGCACCAGCCAGGAGGAAAGTGGGCACTTCCCTCTGTCCCCACGGACGGCAGTGACCTGAGGCTACCTTGTGATGGTCGGGTTCCACTTCGCTGGTTTACGAAAGCTGGATTAGACACTCCTTGGCATATGCCAGGCAGGGACATTTGCCATAATGTGTAACTGACTG
>NW_027875748.1:0-248 GCF_054177405.1 Leptonychotes weddellii | reverse complement strand
TCATTTTTCATTCATATCCCTAATGTTTACACACAGAATACAAATTCAATATAAACCCTCTGGATAAACAGATTTTCCCACTGACCGTGACCTCATAGGAAAACGCCACCCTATGAAAATAGGAAACACAGAAAGGGAATGTATGTTGAACAAGGCAGAGCAGAAAGAAATTCCTGAGCTCGAAGTGGGGAGAAATCTCAAGGAGTGATCACGATAAGCCTGAATAACCACGAAAGGCTTCGCGGAAC
>NW_027875747.1:0-248 GCF_054177405.1 Leptonychotes weddellii | reverse complement strand
TGGAGAGAAAGATTTTTCACAAACCAGACCAGGTGTGTGACAACTTCATACTGCTTCGGGTCAGTCAGCATTAATGTCCTCCTTTTTTGGCCTTTCCTCTGCCTTTGGTGGAAGATGCGTGATGGGCAGCAGCGAGCTGCTTTAAGATAGCGGTCTTCCTAGGAGGCAGCGTCCCCCGAGTGTCTGGTGTGTCATCATCCGGACAGTGTTTCAGAATAATGAGTTCCTGAAGTAATACTGTGCAAAAG
>NW_027875746.1:0-248 GCF_054177405.1 Leptonychotes weddellii | reverse complement strand
TGCACTGTGGCTATTTTATGTTTTTAATTGTGCCCAAGATTGTATCATGGAATTATCAGCACTTTTAGTATAGAATATAAGGTAACTTTCATTTTTTTGTGTGTGTTTTTGTTATTTATTTTTTATTTATTTATTTTTAAAGATTTTTTATTTATTTTTCAACAGAGAGAGAGACAGCGAGAGAGGGAACACAAGCACGGGAAGTGGGAGGGGGAGAAGCAGGCTTCCCACTGAGCAGGGAGCCCGAC
>NW_027875745.1:0-1739 GCF_054177405.1 Leptonychotes weddellii | reverse complement strand
AAGGCAAATTTGAAAATGGAAATAATTACCAATAGTTGAATAATGCATTATACTTCCAAAATACTTTCAGAAGCATCATCTCATTTAATCCTAATAAATACCCTGTCAAAAAGGATTTATTTTTATTACCATGCTGCATATAAAGCTCAGAAATGTTATTGAACTTGTTTGGAGACACGGATAAAAAGAGCTAGAATTGGCCCGCGCCCGCGCCGCAGTCGCCGCCTGGGGCGCTCGGGTCGGCCGCCGGGACACCGGAGCCGGGCGCTGCCGCAGCCGCAGATTTGAAAGAAGCCAACTCTAAGCCACAGCATACAGAAGACCATTTTCTCAAACAAGAGTCGCCCTTTCACGGAATTACCATGGTTGACACCGAGATGCCATTTTGGCCCACCAACTTTGGAATCAGCTCCGTGGATCTCTCTGTAATGGATGATCACTCCCATTCTTTTGACATCAAGCCCTTCACCACTGTGGATTTCTCCAGCATTTCCACTCCACACTATGAAGACATTCCATTCGTGAGAGCGGACCCAATGGTTGCCGATTATAAGTATGACCTGAAGCTCCAAGAGTACCAAAGTGCAATCAAAGTGGAGCCTGCATCCCCGCCTTATTATTCTGAAAAGACTCAGCTGTACAGTAAGCCTCATGAAGAGCCTTCCAACTCCCTCATGGCAATTGAATGCCGAGTCTGTGGAGATAAAGCTTCTGGGTTCCACTATGGAGTTCATGCTTGTGAAGGATGCAAGGGTTTCTTCCGGAGGACAATCAGATTGAAGCTCATTTATGATAGGTGTGACCTTAACTGTCGGATCCACAAAAAAAGTAGAAATAAATGTCAGTACTGTCGGTTTCAGAAATGCCTTGCTGTGGGAATGTCTCACAATGCCATCAGGTTCGGGCGGATGCCACAGGCCGAGAAGGAGAAGCTGTTGGCGGAGATCTCCAGTGATATCGACCAGCTGAACCCAGAGTCGGCTGATCTCCGGGCCCTGGCAAAACATTTGTATGACTCATACATAAAGTCCTTCCCGCTGACCAAAGCAAAGGCGAGGGCGATCTTGACAGGAAAGACAACAGACAAATCACCATTTGTTATCTATGACATGAATTCCTTAATGATGGGAGAAGATAAAATCAAGTTCAAACACATCACCCCCTTGCAAGAGCAGAGCAAAGAGGTGGCCATTCGCATCTTTCAGGGGTGTCAGTTCCGCTCAGTGGAAGCTGTGCAAGAGATCACAGAGTATGCCAAAAGTATCCCTGGTTTTGTAAACCTTGACTTGAATGACCAAGTAACTCTCCTAAAATATGGCGTCCATGAGATCATTTACACGATGCTGGCCTCCTTGATGAATAAAGATGGGGTTCTCATATCAGAGGGCCAAGGATTCATGACAAGGGAATTTCTAAAGAGCCTGAGAAAGCCCTTTGGTGACTTTATGGAGCCCAAGTTTGAGTTTGCTGTGAAGTTCAATGCACTGGAATTAGATGACAGCGACTTGGCAATATTTATAGCCGTCATTATTCTCAGTGGAGACCGCCCAGGTTTGCTGAATGTGAAGCCCATTGAGGACATCCAGGACAACCTGCTTCAAGCCTTGGAGCTCCAGCTCAAGCTGAACCACCCCGAGTCCTCTCAGCTCTTTGCCAAGCTGCTCCAGAAAATGACAGACCTCAGACAGATTGTAACAGAACATGTGCAGCTATTGCAAGTCATAAAGAAAACAGAGACA
>NW_027875744.1:0-13126 GCF_054177405.1 Leptonychotes weddellii | reverse complement strand
TGAGGTCTTAAAGAAATTTTATCTTAATCACTACTCTCTGGAACATGAACTTTCTTTCAAGGTCCAATTTTTCTTTTTTACCTTTTTAAACAGTTTTATGAAAATATAATTTATACAGCATTAAATACACCCATTGAAAGTCCATAAATCAACATATAGAGTTTTACAAACATCACCACAACCTAAAAAGTTTCCTTGTGCTTCTTTGCAGTTAATCCCCCAAGCCCATCTCCAGCCTTAGGCAACCACTGATCTGCTTTCCAGCTTATAAATTTGTCTTTTCTTAGACATTTCATATAAATGGAATCAGACAATACCTATTTGCATCTGGCCTTTTTCATGCACCTTGATGTTTTTGAGGTTCATCCATACAGTAGTATGAATCAGTACTACACTTCTTCTGATGGCCAAGTGGATCATGCTCTTGTCATCATATATCTAAAGTCATGCCAAAGCCAAAGGTCATGCAGCTCTTCTCATATGTCCTTCTTTTGTGCGCTAATACAGTTAGCATAGATTTTGAAAGTTGACCGGCCTACATTCCTGGGATGAATCCCACTCGATTGTGATGTATTATCACTTTATATACTGCTGGATTCAATTTGTTCATAGTTTGTTGAGTATTTTTACTTCCATGTTCATGAGGGATATTGGTCTTTGGTTTTCCTTAACTGAAATGTCTTCGGTTTGGAATCAGGGCAATGCTGGCCTCATAAAAGGAGTTTGGAAGTATTCCCTCCTTTTCTATTTTCTGGAAGAGACTGTGTAGAATTGGTAGTATTTCTTACTCAATGTTTGGTAAGATTCACCAGTGAAACCATCTGGGCCTGAAGTTTTTTCCAAAGGGTGTTTAACTAAAAATTTAATTTCTCTAATAGATATAGCACAATTCACATTATTTCTTCTTGAGTGAGTTTTGGTACTTTGTGTCCTCTAAGGATTTATTCTGTTCTATTTCATTTCAGTTTTTGAATTCATGGGCATAGAGTTATTTGTAATATTCTGTTGATATCCTTTTAATGTCTTTGTTGTTATAAGTGATGGCCCTTCTTTCATTCCTGATATTGATTAACTTTGTATCTTCTCTCTTTTTATCTTGATCAGTATGACTAGAAGTTTGTCAGTTTTGGTTTGTTTTTTTTTTTAGTATAGTTGACACATAACATTACATTAGCTTCAGGTGCACAACATAGTGATTCAACTTCTCTATACATTATGTTACGCTCACAAATGTAGTTACCTTCTATCCCCATGCAATGCTATTACAATATTGTTGATTATATTCCCTGTGTCATGCCTTTTATTCCCATGATGTATTCATTCCATATCTGGAAGCCTGTATCTCCCACTCCCCTTCACCTATTTTGCCCACCCACTCTCCATCCCCCGCAAGTATCAGTTTGTTCTATTTCTAGGTCTGATTCTGCTTTTTGTTTATTTATTCATTTGTTTTGTTTCTTAGTTTCCACATATGAGTGAAATCATATGGTATTTGTCATTTTCTGACTTCTTTCACTTAGCATAATGCTCTAGGTCCACTCATGATATCACAAATGGCAGACCTCATCCTTTTTTATGGCTGCATAATTCTATGTTCAATGTTTATAATGAAGTTCTTCTGTGAGTTAATCAGTATTTGATTCCTACCTATTTTAAAGATTATTTTTAATGTAATCTGGATCATATCCCTCTCCTGCTCAAATCCTTCCCAGTATGCCATAGCATTTGCACCCCTATACAGTGTCTTCTCAAGCATTCTGATTGTTTTTTGGTATTTCAGGCACATTGGCTTTCTCTTAGGCTTTTAAAGGAATTTAGATCCTTCCTACCTCAGGACCTTTGCACATGGGGTTCTTGCTACCTGAAATGCTCCTCCTTTTGATCTTTGAATGGCTGATTCCTTCTCATATTTTAGGTCTATCAAATGATAACTCCCCAGAAAGGCCTTTTCTGACCATCCCATTCACACTATGCATCCCCTCCTCCATCTCTGTCACAGTACCTTGTTTGATTCTTTCATAACAACACAATTTATTAGTACATGCCATACGATTTTTTTAACTTCTTTATAAAATGTCTCTAACACTAGGCTGTAAGCTCCTAAAGGCAGAAATGATGTCTGCATTGTTCATCCTGTACACTCAACAAAGCCAGGAAATACAGAAGCTCAAGAAATATGCATTGGAGTGGGAGAAGGGAGACAGAGGAAGGGAGGGAGGGAGGGAGGGAGGGTGGGAGGGAGTTATTTGGGTATTTCTGGATCTTTTGTTATATTGAACATAAAAGGGTATACAGAATAATATAACAAATATGCATGCATATTTGGCAAATATAGTTGAAGTCCTGTGTATGTCCCTTCCCTGTCCCATATCCCTCCCTCCCCACTACCCAGGGGTAATCATTCTCTTAAATTTAGTATTTTTCACTACCATGCATGTCTTTATATTTTAACCACACTTAAGTGAATTACTAAAAAATATATACAATTTTTATTATCTTAACTCTACATAAATAATATCATCCTGCATATCAGCTTTTATAACTTGCTTTCTTCACTGAATTTTATGTTTGGAAAATTCATCTAGTTGATTTCATACTCTTTCCACTGCTTCATGGTATCCCATTCATTATATTACACATTTAACCATTTTCCTACTGAAATATACTTCATCTCATATTTTCACCTTTTTGCTATTACAAACAATGCTGCTATGAACATTCTTCATGTCCCCTCATGCATATGTTCGAGACTTTCTATAGGAACGTACCTGAAAGTGAAACTAGAGATCATAGGGTAGATTCGTGTACAATCTCAAAAGAGCTTGCCAAATTGCTCCCAACATGGATATCATTTTCCAACATGGGTATCAGTCCTCCAACAATGTTCACGGATTCCTTTGCTTCATCCACACTTGATAGTGTCAGACTTTAAATGTCTGTCAATCTCTTAGGTGTGAAGCGGAATATTATTCTTGTTTTAATTTGCATTTTTCTTTTTTTATTTAAATTTTCGTTAGTTAACATACAGTGTAATTTGCACTTTTCTAAAAATTACTGAGCCTGAGTAACTTTTTACGGCCATTCAGGTTTCCTTTTCTGGAGCTTGCCCATTTGTCCATTGAATTGTTTCTCTTTTTTTCTATCTGATTTAAAGGAATTTTTAATATATTCTGGTTATTAATCCTTTGTCAGTTATCTTCCAAGGATCTGTGACTCAGCTCCTTGACTTTTTATGGTGGCTTTTGATGCACAAAAGTTTTTCATTTTAATAAGTAGTCGAGTTTATCAATCTCTTCCTTTGTAGTTTATACTTTTCGTATGCTGTCTACAAAATTCTTCCCTGCCCTAAGGTCATAAAGACATTGTCCTATACTGTTTTCTAAAAGTTTTAAAGTTTTACTTTTTATATTTAGAGCTTAAATCAACATTATGTTACTACACAGAATAAACTCAAGATGAATTTTATCTTTCCCCATAAGGATAACCAATGTTCTACCATCAATTACTGCATATTCTATTCTTTAATGATCTAGAGTATAAGCCCTAAAAAACATGTTTCCATACATATGCCAGCATGTTTGAGTTCTCTATTCTGTTCCATCGATGTATTTCTTTATCCTCATACTAATACCACACCGTCTTATTACTATGGGTTGTATCAGTCTTTATATCTAACAGGGCAAATGTGCCTACCAGGTTCTTCCTTAAAACTGTCTTAGCTATTCTTAGCTCATAAGTAGAGCTCTCAGACTTTTTTTCTATTTAAAACTAAAGAATGGGTCTAACTCTCTAAAATATTCTCTTTGATATGAGTTTTGAGGTCCCTCTTGAGGACCTATCCTCAAGCAGAATCCTGTAATCTGTCCATACAAGGACAGAGATTAAGAAAATGCCTTTGGGGAATTCACAAAAATCAGAAAGGTACTTTGCAAAGCCCTTTCCCAACCCCCCAAAAATTATTAAAGGGCATACACAATGTTCCTTCCACAAAATTAGTCTAATCAATAATATAATGCAATGTTTATCCTTCTAGGAAAAAAGAGTAATGAAGTTAATAAGAAAAAAGTAAATATTTTAAAATGTGGTAGAGAGGATTTTTACCGCTAAGTTTTTATAATTAATAACATGCTCAGAAGAAACAAAGGAGAGAAGGTACAACTTAAAATTAAAGCGCCATGGAGAATATCATTATACTTCTAAAAGTATAGAGAGGTAGAGAATGGTCAGTTTAAAAAACAAAACTTCTTTAAAAATATAAATATACCTTTTCAGAGATTTTCTCTACCCACTGGTATAGAGGAAACACAAGTTTTCTCAAAAAGTAATTCCTAGTGAATTATAGCTTTTTAAACACTGCCCCCTAATGTTCATACTCTGAAATGATAAGAGGACTTTGCTAACAAAAAGAATCCGGTCCTTCCTCCCTTGTGATCAGTCTAACATTCTTGTCCTGCAGACCAGATTTCACAGACTGAGGCAATCTCAACCACACAACTGTCAGAGTGCATTAAAATAAATCTCCCAACCATTCTAAGATTACTCTCATCAGCAATAAGGCCAACATGTGAGTGAGAACAGACTATTTGGGCTTGGACAGAACTGACAGAACACTAATGCCACTGGGAAACATCAGGAAAGTCTAGGATCCCAATCATAACATGTGCAACTTTAGACTGATCTAATCAGTCTTATTAAAAAATATCAAAAACAAACACTGATTACCAAGAATATCAAACTTTTACAAAAGAGGTGGCCCTTACTTTATATACACCCAAATTCATGACTCATAAATGACCTCTGCTTCCAAAGATTCTGTTGACATTTAGACTCCCTGATGAGTAAATATGATTAACAACAAATGAGAGAGAAGAGCAAGAATATACTATTCTCAAGTCAAGCTGTTCAGTGTCTTGTAATCAGAAAGTCCATGTCATCACATAAAAATATAAGTTATAACAATATAATACATACCAATGATAAACGTCTAAATATGGAAAGCATAGAGGCACTTAATATTTAGTCAAGACGCCTGATTTTTAAAGCCGTGTGGCATTAAATAGCTGTGTGACCAGAGGTCCCTTGGACATTCTGAACCTGTTTCCTTATCAGGAAATAAAGTAGAATGAACTGTATGGATGTTTTTCTCATGATTGTCAGGAGATGGTGATGTAGAGGATTACAGAATTATGGAAGGTGCTTGTTCAGACTGCAAAGGCCTCTCCCCATCACCTCCTTATTCCCCCCATCCCTATCACTGAAAAGCATATCAAAATCCCCACTCTCCCCATAGCTGAGAACTTCTGCATTATACAATCTATCTTCAAGGCCCTTTGACACACTAAAATGTTAATATGGGATCTGAGAACTGGAAGAAAACGCAGAGATTCTCTAACCACAAGCCAGGACCCAGAACTTTGGCTTTAACTATAGTCAGTGATAGATGTGAAACTTTGGGAACTGTAAGGCTTCCCAAGTGGAGTAGTTTTTTGTTTTTTTGTTTTTTTTAGATTTTATTTATTTACTCGAGAGACAGAGCGCAGAAGCAGGGGAAGGGGCAGAGGGAGAGGAGAAGCAGACTCCCCGCCGAGTGGGGAGCCGGCAGCCCGACGTGGAGTTCCATCCCAAGACCCTGATATGATGACCTGAGCTGAAGTCAGATGCTTAACCGACTGAGCCACCCAGATGCCCCTCACATAGATTAGCATTTTGTTTGGCTGGAGGACGTGATAAAATACATTATTATTCCTAATCTTTACCCCTCTTGAAATCCACACCTTGCCATGTAACTCTGTAGTTGCTGCCACAAGAGTAGAATATATTTCACCATGCATTGGTATTGGGCTTGGTTGAGTGACTTGCCTTGACCAAAGGAATGTTAAGCAAATGAGATGTGAGCTAATGCTTTAAACGTGCTTGTGAGGTTAGGCTCATTCTCTTGTACTCTTGCCTTTCACTATGAAGAAAACATGCATTTGGTAGCCACAGGTCTAAGGAGTATAAGAGACAGGTAGAGCACACCAGGCCCCCAACCCGAAACTTGGAATCTAACCAGTCTAGATCAGCTGAACCTCAGCCAATGCAAATTCATGGGAATGAGAAATAAATACTTACTGTCATAGAAGATTTTGCATTTGCTAGTTATGTAGCATTTTTATGATAACAAGGTAATTTGAACATAGTATTTTACCTATTCTAGTAATTTAGACCTCCATATTTCCACTGGACTGTGAGATTTTTAAGGAAAAATCTTTCCCTCTCTGACACATATAAATATTGATATACAGACATAAAAATTGAAGTGTGATTACGTATCTATAAAATAGTACATCTAAGAAAGAGTCAGATTTAGCAGGAAAGAGTCATCTACCATGTACAGACCCTGTCTCTCATGCTGATTCAGTAGAGAAGTTAATGATCATTGGGCTCATCATCCTCTCTAAAATAATACCGACCAAACATTGCAGTTATAGCTTAATTTATATAAAAAAGCACTACATAATTATACTGTGAAAAGCATTATTTATACTAAAGTAATATGTCATAGTCAAAGTACTATTATATCTCAAGTAACCTGAATGCATAGAAACAGGAGTATTTTGGTTATTATTACTTTATGACTAATAAAGAAACAGTTTTAATCCTATCACTCCTCAACCACCTCCACCACTCCTACCCTAATTCAAGCCACCAGCATCTCTAGCCTGGAGTAGTTCAATAGCTTCACAATTGTTCTTCCACTTCTACCCTTGTCCTCTACAGTCTATTCTCAACACAGTAGCTAAAGTGATTCTTTTAAAAATATGTCAGATCGTATCATTCTTCTGTTCAAAACACTCCATTACCTTACAAACTTATTCAAAGTTAAAAGCCAAATTCCTTAAGAGTTTCTAACAAGCTCTTCGTGATCTTGCTAACCAACATCTCCCTGTTTTTCTTCCTGTTACATTCCCCTTGGCTCACTCTGCTTCAGCCACCCTTGATGGTCCTCAAATATGCCCAGCACATTCCTGCCTTACGTCCTTTGCACTTGCTGTTTCTCCTTCCTGAAGCCATCTTTGCCGATATCCACATGATTCACTCCTTTACTTCATTCAGGTCTCTGCTCAAATGTCACTTTATCAAGGGAGTCTTCTTTTTTTTTTATTTATTCATTTGAGAGAGAGGAAAAAAGCATGCGGGGGAAGGGGCAGAAGGAAAGGGAGAGGCAGGCTCCCTGCTGAGCATGGAGCTCAACACGGAACTCAATCCAGGACCCCAGATCATGACCTGAGCGAAAGGCAGGCGCTTAACCAACTGAGCCCCCCAGGCGCCCCCAAGGGAGCCTTCTCTTATCTCCAAGTATAAAATAGCTCCTCCTCACCCTATCCCTCTTGCCCTACTTTATTTCTCTTTAGCCCTTATCACTACCGGCCTCAATTACAAAAAAGACTAAAGAATATGTTCATTTATTTACTATCTCCCTAACCTATAATGCAAACCTCCATGAGAGCATAAATATGTACTATTCACTGCCACATCCCAGAACCTTAGAATATTGCCTGGCAAATCATAGGCCTGCTGTAAATATTTGGTAGATGAATAAAGACTGCAAATATTAGGAATTTTTCTGATAAAAACTATTAATTAAAAACTAATTAAATTAGATAAAAACTAAAATTAAACTCAGAATTTTCGAGCCACTTTTCTATATTGCATCCCTAATTAATAGTTAAGTGCTTAAAAATATGTTTAACTAATATGATAACCTTTTTTCCTTGGACCTAAATACACATACATACACACACACACACACAAACACCCACAACATTCCCCAGCTAAACAATCTGGAGGACTTTATAGCACTCTTTTCCTTCACCTGGGGCTTAACACTTTTGAATAAATTAAAGGGATATGTTGATTTCCTGTGCTACCCTAAAGCCAACTAATATTGCACCTACAATTCTACATATGAATTAATAACAGTACTTTATAAATGTCTGTAAAATATCAATAGAAAAACTGGCAAAAAACTATAGGCATACAATTCAAGAAGAAATACAAACAGCCAAGGGGTGCCTGGGTGGCTCAGTCATTGAGCATCTGCCTTCGGCTCAGGTCATGATCCCGGGTCCTAGGATCGAGCCCCACATCGGGCTCCCTGCTCGGCGGGAGGACTGCTTCTCCCTCTCGCACTCCCCCTGCTCGTGTTCCCTCTCTCGCTGTGTCTCTCTCTTTCAAATAAATAAGTAAATAAAATCTTAAAAAAAAAAAAAAAAGAAATACAAACAGCCAATAAATATAGGAAAAATCTTCATTTCAGTTAATATTCTTTAACGATTAATTGAAAGGTGAGGGCTAGGGAGAGCAGAATCACTTCAAGAAAACCAACACTAGCAAGAGGTTTCTTACATGGACAAAGAAACCCAATAACTGGAAAATCTACTCACTGACAAGGGTGTGGGGTCAAAATACCTGTGATGGAACAGTAGACGATGTGAGGCGCAATCTTGTCTATATCTTCATACCCCAGGCCCATGGCAGATAGTTTGCCAGGGACGTAGTTTTCCACAAATACATCACAAACGGCTGCAAGCTGAGGAAAGAGGGCAAGATGAGTCAGACTTCTTAAGGGACTTCCAAACTTGAAACAAACCCCCACATGACACAATTCGAATTTCAGTAAACACAGTTGATCCTCACATTGTGATAGTCCAGAAAAATCACAGGAAAAGTAGAATTACAAAGTAGAATTAAATGAACATAAAGGCTCTGGTCAACTACTTGAGGTATTACTGCCAATAAAGAATGGCCATTAAAATATTCAGCAAATATCATAGTGTTAAGTGTATCTGCTCACATTAAATGTAAGAAATATCTAGGTTATACGGTCCAAATATAGTCTCAAGAAGCTTAGGTAGAAAAGTTAAAATATACATATAAAAATATATGAAAAACATCTCAAACCCTTTATGAAAAACTAAACACAATGTCTTTGCTATTCTCCATCCTTACTATGTAACATTCCTCATTACAACCTGCACATATAGGTACCTAATACACGTAAACGTGATTTGGAAATGCTTTCATACTTTTCAGATGCTTCCTTTCCAAAGAGTTCTAAATGTATTTAATTAACCATTAAAAAAAAAAAAAAAACATTAAACTGTAACCCAGTGAGTCAGTAAGTCAGATACAAGGTCCAGAGTTTGTTTCCCAGATCACTGATATCTGAACTGGAGGACAATGAACCAACATAAACCTAACCTTAAAATTATTTTCAAAATTTCAATTGTGACTGCATATCTTTTAAGATCTGTTTTAAAATCATCCAAAAGTTATACTATTTCACCCAGAGAAATTCATTGCACTAGTTCTTTTTTTTTTTAAGGTTTTATTTTTAAATAATCTCTACACCCAATGTGGGGCTCAAACCCAAAAGCCCAAGATCCAGAGTCACACACTCCACCAAATGAGCCAGCCAGGAGCCCCCATTACAGTTATTCTTGAACATATCCAAGTGCCTCATAATTATTCAACAATTTTTTAATTGCCCTTTTCACATAGATTTAGATATAGTCACACATACAAACTAACAGAATAAGATTCTAGATAAAGGATGGGCAAATTTTTTCTATAAAAGGTCAAATAATAAATATCTTCAGCCATCAGAAAACCCCCCCTGAGTTATATTGCTCTCCACTCGAACTACAAGTGTTATATATGACAATTACTTCAGGGGAGACCAAGTGTTTACTGCATTTCCCCGATACAGTAATCTACTAGGAAATAAAGTAAGAATACTGGTTTCCAGTTTTACTGGTGATCACCTCTTCCTCATCTAAGTGCTCACAAATTACCTAAAAAATCTATTCTGGAATCTGACCCACAATAAAAAGCAAGCACAATTTTGTATGATTAGAGAAGCTACTTTTTCTTTCTGAAAGGGAAAAAAGAAAATCTTCCGTCCAGTCACAGTGTAGTAAATAAGAACTAAAATTAATTTGAAATATAGGGTAGCTAATTCTGGGTTCCCTTCATTAGACATAATTTAAGAACAGTGGATATCAGAAGTAGAAAGGAAAGTGATGATAATAATTTAACCACATTTATGAATAAGGAATCATAAAGTAATTTTTAGAATGTTGTTATCAAAGAATATGCTTATTGGTAGGAAATGTATTCTGAAAGATTTCAGCACAAAGTTTCATATCTTCCACTTTAAAATAATTCAAGGGGCACTTGGGGGGCTCAGTCAGTTAAGCATTTGACTCATGATTTCAGCTCAGGTCATGATCTCAGAGTAATGAGATCAAGCCCCGCACTGGGCTCTGCGTTCAGTGTGGAGTCGGCTTGAGATTCTCTCTCCCTCTTCCTCTGCCCCTACCCCTGCTCACTCTCTCTAAATAAATAAATCTTAAAAAAAAAAAATAGGGAAGCCTGGGTGGCTCCGTTGGTTAAGCATCTGCCTTCGGCTCAGGTCATGATCTCAGGGTTCTGGGATCGAGCCCCACATCGGGCTCCCTGCTCAGAGGGAAGCCTATTTCTCCCTCTCCCACTCCCTCTGCTTGTGTTCTCTCTCTTGCTGTGTCTCTCCCTGTCAAATAAATAAATAAAATCTTTAAAAAATAATACTTAAAATATATAAAACAGTTCAAAAATACACACAAACACATGCATAGGTATACATATATAAATAAGCAAATATAGCAAAATAACAACATTACTGCATCTAGACATAGGGTTAAAGAAAGTTCATTATACTCTTCTTTCAACTCTTTTGTAGGTTTGAATTTTTCATAATAAAATGTTGGAAAAAAATAAAATCCATGACATTACTCTGTGGACCATAACATGTGCACTAGAGATATTGTGACTGTCAACTAATTAACATAGAGAATTATTTGATAAATGATGTGTCAGAAAGTTATCAAATCATATTGCTATGGAAATTCCAGGCTCCACATAGATTTTCTAAGCAGAGTTTTCTTTTTTGCACAAGCTGTTTTTGGTTAGCCTAGGAGACAAAGGAGTCATATTTTTTGAAGCTCTCATGTATCCAGCTGATTGCTTTGTATGCTACTTTGGAACCGTTTCCATAAACTAAACTCATTATATTAGCAATCACAGCCACCATGGTCTGAATACAGAGGCTGTTTTGCTACTCTTAAACTAAAAGAGAAATTGATGCCAGAAAGATTAAAAAGACTAGGCAAAAAATAATTTCCCCCCCCAGCAATACAATATATAACATGCTAAAAGCTACAAACGTATAACTAGCTAAAAGCAACAGACATGAATAATGTCCCCATATAATCTATGTAAGTTTAATATGACTTGAAATGTACTTTATTATCATCAATCACACATGAAGAGAAATCAAGCCCATAATGAAAGTTAATTCAAAGTTGCTGCAGGATGGTAGAAGACTGGCAAGATCCAAGGACAGTGAGAAGGAAGTCCCAGAGATTCGTTTACTTTGGTCAGAACTACACATGTAGGCCTAAAGTACTCAAATGTACACTTATGTCTTAGTAGCAAGAATTATGAATTCCACCTAATACTGCCCCATTGAGAAGCTCTAATGAAATTGTGAAGTATCTGCTCAATGAAATCTGAAACCTTGACTACTTAGGATAAAATATCAGAATGCTCTGAAATAGAAGTAAAGAAGCAGGAACTGTGACCACTGAAGATGAATCTGAGAGAGAGAGAGAACAGAAAGAGGAGAATTAAGGCGAGAACAATCTCCTAAAAATAATTAATAAAACAAAATAACCACTGAGAAGAAGATAAAAAGAATGGTCTGAAAATGAAGACCATGGGAATTGGGTCCAAAGTGAGGGTAGACAACTGCAGAAAAATAGAGCAGGACAACAGTTAATGGAGAAAAAATTAGAAAAATCAAATTAAGTTTCAATTGAAAAATAAAACAAAAACAAACAAATCTAAGTTACAGTAAAGAAAAGCTGTATGAAAACAGAGCAGTAAGATCAGGACAATTATCAAACTCTGTGTTCAAAATATATCTAGTAATCAAAAAGTCTACATTTGCTGGATTGACCCAAGAAAACCAAAGTGGGTGGTCACTAATTCTGATCTTACTAATTAAAAGAAATTATCTCTCAATCAGCCAGACAGATAAGGAAAGTAGCAGCAGGGCAATGATGTCAAAGTTGATGCTTTGATATGAAACAAATTTGGGTATTTAGCTCTCTAATCACATACACTTACATCCATTAGATAGGATTTTTTTTTAACATCTATTATTTGTTTCAGAGGTACAGGTCTGTGATTCAACAGTCTTACACAATTCACAGCACTCAATAGCACACACCCTCCCCAATGTCTATCACCCAGCCACCCCATCCCTCCCATCATCCCCCTCCACTCCAGCAACACTCAGTTTGTTTCCTGAGATTAAGAATTCCTCATATCAGTGAGATCATATGATACATGTCTTTCTCTGATTGACTTAGTTCGCTTAGCATAATACCCTCCAGTTCCATCCACATCGTTGCAAATGGCAGGATTTCATTCCTTTTGATGGCTGCATAATATTCCCTTGTATATGTATACCACATCTTCTTTATCCATTCATCTGTCGATGGACATCTTGGTTTTTGCCACAGTTTGGCTATTGTGGACATTGCTGCTATAAACATCAGGTGCACGTACCTCTTCGGATCCGTACATTTGTATCTTTGGGGTAAACACCCAGAAGTGCAATTGCTAGGTCATAGAGTAGCTCTATTTTCAACTTTTTGAGGAACCTCCAGGCTGTTTTCCAGAGTGGCTGCACCAGCTTGCATTCCCACCAACAGTGTAGGAAGGTTCCTCTTTCTCCACATCCCCGCCAACATCTGTCGTTTCCTGACTTGTTAATTTTAGCCATTCTGACTGGTGTGAGGTGGTATCTCATTGAGGTTTTCATTTGGATTTCCCTGATGCCGAGCGATGTTGAGCACTTTTTCATGTGTCTGTTGGCCATTTGGATGTCTCCTTTGGAAAAATGTCTGTTCATGTCTTCTGCCCCTTTCTTGATTGGACCATTTGTACTTTGGGTGTTGAGTTTGATAAGTTGTTTATAGATTTTGGATACTAGCCCTTTATCTGATACGTCATTTGCAAATATCTTCTCCCATTCTGT
>NW_027875743.1:0-248 GCF_054177405.1 Leptonychotes weddellii | reverse complement strand
TAAATCTATTTAGAGAAAACAAGTAGCAAATCTCTAGTGTCTGGTAGATGCCTCGTGGCAAATCCAAGAACTCCAGGTGTCAATTATGCAGCCAAACCCTCCATCAGGAAACAGGGCCTCATCTACTCACCAGGACTCCTCAGTGTGGACAAGAGTAAAGTTAAACAAACCAATAGGTCTTTGCCATTGTTGTCCAAGGAGACTCTCCTTCCCTTCCTGCCCTCCCCCAGAGTGCCACGAAGGATGAG
>NW_027875742.1:0-248 GCF_054177405.1 Leptonychotes weddellii | reverse complement strand
TGAGCCCCTGGCAACAGTCAGCGGAGAGAAGGTCATGCTCTCAAGTCCTGGCAGCTTTGCCTAGTTGCTTCCATTCCACCAAATCCAGGGAGGACCCCTCTGATTAACAGAGCCTGCACCACATGTCTAGCCTACCTGCAAGAGACATCGGGAAAGGGTCAGCCAAATTTCCCTTTCTGTGGTGGCACATGGGGTGGGCACTGCTCCCCCCCCCCCGGGGCTGAAGGGGTGCAGATATCCCCAGCCAC
>NW_027875741.1:0-248 GCF_054177405.1 Leptonychotes weddellii | reverse complement strand
GTCTGCTTCTGGAATATCCCACTTGTGCTCACAGTTTCTCCCTAAATGGGAGCCTCAATCTACAGAGGGCCATGGAATTATTACAAAGTGTCAGTGGAGAGTCCATACATAGGTACTGAGAATACGCTAAATACAGAAAAGCAGGACTCCCATTTGTTGGTCTGTAAAAATGATCTTCATTTATGAAAAGCCTGGGTATGATCTTGCTAGTTTATTCAAGTTTTAGGAAGAGCTTACAGTTCAAATGT
>NW_027875740.1:0-248 GCF_054177405.1 Leptonychotes weddellii | reverse complement strand
GTGCCATTCAGAACACATCCTTCATCATAAAATGGGTCCCTTGGTCAGAGCTATGTTCCAAAAGATCCCACATCAGTAAAGAAGTCAAAATTTTACTTTAAATACATATTACCTTCTGTTTCTAAGTAAGTAAATTTATTTAGAATATAATGATTTTCATTTATGTATTAGGCTGAAGAAATTCTCTCTCTCTCTCTCTCTATACATACATATAGCTGTACATTACTATAGACATTTTTAGGGTTGTT
>NW_027875739.1:0-248 GCF_054177405.1 Leptonychotes weddellii | reverse complement strand
ATTTGGAGTTGGGCATTTGACAAATGCATCCATCTGTCCACTGTATCACTGATTTTGGAGGTGATTTCTGACTCTGTGAGGGGTCTTCTCTTGAGTTTGACAGCTGTTGGTGAAAATATGAAATTAGAGAATAACCTGAGCTGAGACAGATGATCAACGTTATCTGAGGCACTGAAAATAAGTGCCCTAGTCTTGTTCTTAGATTGATGATTTACTTATCGAAATGCACTGGGGAAACTGAAGACTAT
>NW_027875738.1:0-248 GCF_054177405.1 Leptonychotes weddellii | reverse complement strand
TGCACCGTGCAGCTTGGGAACCGGCTCAGGAGCGAATGTTGTGTTTGCTTCAAGACACGTGTGTGGATACAGCCCCCAGGCTTCCCTGCTGGCCTGTTCCAGGGTTTTCCGTCCAGTAGTGTGCACGTCACCCTCAGTGTTCAGGGACCACACAACAGCGGGCAGCGTGTGGGGTCTGAGGGGAGCCGAACAGACCCCCACAGCTCTTCTCTGCCCCCTGACGATGCTGCAGGGTCCCCCGTTGCTAC
>NW_027875737.1:0-248 GCF_054177405.1 Leptonychotes weddellii | reverse complement strand
GCCCGGCCTCAAGAGGCCCTGGCAATCCTCAACGATGGTGGACACTTATGCTTAGCGTGTGAGGTGGGGACGTTTCTTAGAATAGAACCGACCGTATTCCTTTATACCGCTGCATTTTTAAACAAGCTCCTCATGGTTTTTCCTCTTCTCCCCCAAAGACGGTCTCCCTGTTCCCTTTCAGTAATGGGAGTTTTCCCGTTAGATCCACACCAAACAAGTTAATAAATCCAAGCCCAGTTCTTGGTACT
>NW_027875736.1:0-248 GCF_054177405.1 Leptonychotes weddellii | reverse complement strand
TCGAGATAAGCTGTCATTGAAAATAGAAGGAGAGATTAACAGTTTCCAGGACAAACAAAAAATAAAGGAATTTGCATTAAATACAAAACAAGCCCTACAAGAAATCTTGAAAGGGGTCCTCTAAGCAAAGAGAGCCTAAAAGCAACATAGACCAGAAAGGAAGACAGACAATATACAGTAACAGTCACTTTACAGGCAACACAATGGCACTAAATTCCTATCTTTCAATAGTTACCCTGAATGTAAAT
>NW_027875735.1:0-248 GCF_054177405.1 Leptonychotes weddellii | reverse complement strand
AGCAGCAGTTTCTAAGCCTGGCTCCTATAAAGGATCTCCCCCAACAGCGGGGCCGCGTGCTTGTGCTCTCAGACACGCCTCCTCTCTGACGGAAGGGCTGTTCTTCACATCCCCACCAATGGCCATCATCATTAATTGTCACATGGACATGATATTTAAGTCTCAAACGTCAATGGATCCCACTCGGGTTGAACCGACAGACTCCTCAAAGAGTCTGAAATTAGGAAAAAAGGAAAACCAGTGGTTCT
>NW_027875734.1:0-248 GCF_054177405.1 Leptonychotes weddellii | reverse complement strand
TTGTGTAAACGTAAGTTTTCATTTCTCTGGGGGAAAATGCCCAAGAGCGCAATAGCTGGATTATATGATAATCACATATTTCATTTTTTAAGAACCTACCTTTTTTCCAGAGTGGCTGTATGGTTTTACATTCCCACCAGCAATGTATAAATGATCCAGTTTCTCCACATCCTTACCAGAATTTGTCATGGTTGTCATTATTTTTTATGTTTGTCATTCTGATAGGTGTATAGCTGAAATCTCATTGT
>NW_027875733.1:0-1739 GCF_054177405.1 Leptonychotes weddellii | reverse complement strand
GGTGGGTATTGAGGAGGGCACATTCTGCATGGAGCACTGGGTGTTATGCACAAACAATGAATCATGGAACACTTCATCTAGAACTAATGATGTAATGTATGGGGATTAACATAAGAATTAAAAAAATAAGATTAAAAAAAAAAGAAAAAAAGAAATCACACCGTCTGTTTATTTAACACATCGCTCTAGGGGGGCGGCATGCCATGGCACAGAGCCGCCCGAGTTCCCGAGTTCCTGCCTCCCCGGCGACCTCAGGCACGGCGTCTTGCATCCTCAGCCCACCTGGTTTGAACCCTGCCGCAGCACTGACCAACGAGCTGTTGGTCAAGTTGCTTAGCCTCCCTATGCTCGTGTCTTCATCCTCCAAACAAGGCTAGTCCCTAACCAAAGCATTATCATAAAAACTGAATGAATGTTTATAAAGTATTTGAAGAAAGCCTGGCCAACATATGCAAAAAAATAACCCAAGATGGATCAAAGGCGCAAATGTAAGAGCTAAAACTATACAAATCTTAGGAGAAATCATGGGGGTAAGCGTTCATGACCTTGGACTTGGCCATTCTTAGATGTGACACGAAAAGCACAAGAGAAAAAAAAAATCGGTGAATTGGACTTGATCAAAATTAGAAGCCGGTCTAGCTCAGATGTCACCTCCCCCATGAAGCCTCTCCTGATCCCTCCCGACGGAGTGGGTTTTTATAGTGATGACCGTGACAGTGAAAGCAGACACTCTGTCGAGCCCCTACTCTGTGCTGGGTGCCGCTCTAAGTGCTTCCGATTTGTCAGCTTGCTCGTCACATCCGCCCAGGGTCAGCTTCTGCTGCTATCTCTATGACAGGTGAAGAATCTGAGCCCAGGTCACGTAGCGCACCCTCTGTGCTCCCACGGCCTGTGGCGTGGACCCTCTCGTGTGGCCTGGAGCACACTGAGCTGGTACAGTCTGGACCCCCGTTTGCCAATGTGAGCCTCTGAGGACTGCCTCTCCCCCTCGTGTCCCCGTGTGTCGTCAGACCGGCCGCCATAACTCCTGCAGGGCTGGGGAGCGAGGGAGACAGGCAGGCCTGGGGCCTGGAGTCCCGGAGGACCTTGAACCCCGGACCAGATGTTTAAACTCGGTCCCACAGTTACCAGGAAGAAGCCACTTCAGATTTCAAGGAACAGAATGACATGATAAAGATGGTGCTTTAGGAAAGGATCAGGACTATGGTGTGTGAGATGAATCAGGGGAGGGAATGACGGAAAGCAGGGACACCTGCTCCCTGTGGGTGGCACCGGGGGCATCAGCCCCAGCAGGCGAAGGGAGAAGCCCCCTGCAGGAGGGGAGCTAATGTCTCTGCACCTGGGGGGAGGGGGCACGAGGACTGGGGTGCTGCACATGGGGAAGGCATGGAGACATTCCCAGGGCGCCAGGAACCGCGGCGATGAGCTGCGCGCTGAGCAGGGCTGGAGAGTGGAGGACTCCGCCACTCGCCCACCCCAGTGCCTGCCCTGCCCCTGCCTGCGCCAGTCTTCAGGCACAGAGCCGTGTGGCCCTGGTCTCCGACCCCGGGAGCTCCACCTGCACATCTGGAGGAAAACGGAAAACGTCTCCCAAGCAAAACGCACTCTTCCCTACAACGTGTTTCTTTTCATTTTCCTTCCATTAAAAATAAAACCAAGGTGATAAAAGATTTAATATCTATCACAGCACATTTTACTCACTCAAAATATTAATTGGCTGCAGTTTGACTTGATTCAAA
>NW_027875732.1:0-248 GCF_054177405.1 Leptonychotes weddellii | reverse complement strand
TTCTAGAACCCTCAGTTTGTTTCTCAGAGCCCATAGTCTTTCATGGTTCGTCTCTCCCTCTGATTTCCCCCCTTTCATTTTCCCCTTCCTACTATCTTCTTTTTTCTTTTTTTTTTAAACATATATTGTATTATTTGTTTCAGAGGTACAGGTCTGTGATTCAGCAGTCTTACACAATTCACAGTGCTCACCATAGCACTCCCCAATGTCTATCACCCAGCCACCTCATCCCTCCCACCCCCCACCAC
>NW_027875731.1:0-248 GCF_054177405.1 Leptonychotes weddellii | reverse complement strand
TAAAGCCACCCAGAAAGTCGTAGTAAAGTACCCACCCCGAAAATGTTCGTTGAGACCTCACCTTCATCAGCAGTTTCCAGGTCCTGGGGAAAGAGCTCCGTTTATGAGCAGGTCCCTACGGAACACCCATAGTGAGGCAACAGAGATAATAACTAATTATATCAACTATCAGGTGGTGTTCGGGGCAAGAAAGATAAATCTGGACGAAGGGAAAGATGCTATTCTAGATATGCTGCTCAGGGAAGTTT
>NW_027875730.1:0-248 GCF_054177405.1 Leptonychotes weddellii | reverse complement strand
GGTCACTCTTTAATTGTGGACATTTTAATAGGTGTGTAGAAGTACACTGTTGTAGCTTTGATTTGAAATTCCCTAATGACAAGGGACGTTGAGCCTCTTTTCATGTACCTATTTGACATCCATATATTTGCTTTAATGAAGTATCTGTTTAAACCTTGTGTCCATGTTTTTAAATTGGGCTGTTTTCTTCTTAAATTTCAAGATTTCTTTATATATTCTGGCTGCAAGTCCCTCATCAGACATGTAAT
>NW_027875729.1:0-248 GCF_054177405.1 Leptonychotes weddellii | reverse complement strand
TAAGCTGGATGCCCAAATGAGTGAAGAATTCACTCCACTGGGATTTATGTCAACACTAGTCCCCACCTTAGGCAATATTCCGTGTATAATTTCTCTTTTAGCATATTCATTTTCCTCCTTATTCTTCCCTTCTCCTACTATCTGACACGGCCCAGCAGAATTGCTTTTGTGTCTTCAGCTGCCAATACCTCCCCAAATATATACTTGTTGCCCGTTACTAGCCACTTAGTACCAACAGTAGTAGTAGT
>NW_027875728.1:0-248 GCF_054177405.1 Leptonychotes weddellii | reverse complement strand
CTGAGGCAAGGGAAACAAGGGCAAAAAAACCAGTCTGCTTAATTTCAACTGGCTGACAGTTATTTATTTCCTGATAAATAACATGTTCACTCTACTATTTTTCTCCAATTTTACATATTCTTTTTTTATTTTTTTAGAGAGAGAGAGAGTGAGAGCATGCGTATGAAGGAGGGGAGGGGCTGTGGGAGAGAGAGAGAGACAGAGAGAGAGAGAGAGAATCTCAAGCAGGTTCCATGCTCAGAACGGAG
>NW_027875727.1:0-248 GCF_054177405.1 Leptonychotes weddellii | reverse complement strand
TGTGTATAATTGTTTCCTTTTAGACTAGAGATTCTTCATCCTCCCATTTAATAGTACATCCTAAACAAATTTAGTGTCAGGAGGTAGTCTGAAATCCAAATAAAGGTTCATATGGATATGGTGACCTACTGAGCCCTTTCATAATCCTTTTGAGGAGAGAACTTCTAGCTTATTCACTTTTGAGCGAGGTGAAGTGAGCGCTTGTGGAGACCCAGCGCCCAGAGATCAGCATAGAACTCTGTTCAAAT
>NW_027875726.1:0-248 GCF_054177405.1 Leptonychotes weddellii | reverse complement strand
TAATGTGAAACCAATGTGCTAGTTTGAGTCTGAGATCCTGTGAGTCGATGTCATTTGATAAAGCAAGAATAAGAGGATAGAGAATACTTCTACTCTGGACAGTTTTTTGTTTTTTTTTAAAGATTTTTGTTTCTTTATTTGACAGAGAGAGACACAGCGAGAGAGGGAACACAAGCAGGGGGAGTGGGAGAAGGAGAAGAAGGCTCCTGGTGGAGCAGGGAGCCCGATGCGGGGCTCAATCCCAGGAC
>NW_027875725.1:0-248 GCF_054177405.1 Leptonychotes weddellii | reverse complement strand
CATGAGATCACAACCTGAGCCAAAACCAAGAGTCTGGCGCTCAACCAACTGTGCCACCCAGGCACCCTGAGCTTAACTTATTTCCAAACTCAAAATACCAAAGCAGATTTGTAACAACAAAAGGCAGAGACAGGTCTCCTGGGGACTAGCTTGTAACTTGATTACAGATATGTTTGCTTCAAAAACAAATGTGGAGATACCTGCACAGAACCTGGAGTATCTCACACCTAATTTGAATACTACTTAAT
>NW_027875724.1:0-248 GCF_054177405.1 Leptonychotes weddellii | reverse complement strand
TTCATGAATCAAGGAAGCATTAAAAATACTTATGTGGAACTGAAATGGTACTGTCTTAGTTTAGGTTCCTCAGAAGTAGACCATGAGAAAGACATCAAAGGGATTTCTTAGTATTCCCAGGAAAGACCCATAGTTGGGGAGTAGAAAAGGGAGGGAAGAAGGCCAAACAAAGCTACAGTACCCACTAAAGACTCATGGAACCAGCAAATGTCCTCTCAATACCACAGGGATCTCTGGACTGTGAGGGT
>NW_027875723.1:0-248 GCF_054177405.1 Leptonychotes weddellii | reverse complement strand
TTTTTTTTTTTTTTTATTTGAGAGAGAGAGAATGAGAGACAGAGAGCATGAGAGGGAGGAGGGTCAGAGGGAGAAGCAGACTCCCCGCCGAGCAGGGAGCCCGATGCGGGACTCGATCTCGGGACTCCAGGATCATGACCTGAGCCGAAGGCAGTCGCTCAACCGACTGAGCCACCCAGGCGCCCAACACGTTTCTTTTTTTTTTTTTTAAAGATTTTATTTATTTATTTGAGAGAGAGAGAATGAGA
>NW_027875722.1:0-1739 GCF_054177405.1 Leptonychotes weddellii | reverse complement strand
TCTCTGGAAGAATTAAAAAGATTGATAAACCCCTGGCCAGACTTACCAAAAGAAAAGAGAAAGGACCCAAATAAATAAAATCATGAATGAAAGAGGAGAGATCACAACCAACACCAAAGAAATACAAACAATCATAAGAACATATTATGAGCAACTCTATGCCAGCAAATTAGATAATGTGGAAGAAATGGATGCATTCGTAGAGCTGTATCAACTACCAAAACTGAACCAGGAAGAAATAGAAAACCTGAACAGACCTATAACCACTAAGGAGATTGAAGCAGTCATCAAAAATCTCCCAACAAACAAGAGTCCAGGGCCAGATGGCTTCCCAGGGGAATTCTACCAAACATTTCAAGAAGAATTAATACCTATTCTTCTGAAACTGTTCCAAAAAATAGAAATGTAAGGAAAACTTCCAAACTCGTTTGATGAGGCCAGCATTACCTTGATCCCAAAACCAGACAAAGACCCCATCAAAAAGGAGAATTACAGACCAATATCCTTAATGAACATGGATGCAAAAATTCTCATCAAAATACTAGCCAACAGGATCCAACAATACATTTAAAGGATTATTCACCACGAACAAGTGGGATTTGTTGCTGGTCTGCAAGGTTAGTTCAACATCCACAAATCAACGTGATACAATACATTTTTAATGAAAGAAAGAACAAGAACCATATGATCCTCTCAAGAGATGCAGAAAAGTATTTGACAAAGTACAGCATCCTTTCTTGATTAAAACACTTCACAGTGTAGGGATAGAGGGTACATACCTCAATATCATAAAAGCCATCTATGAAAAACCCACAGTGAATATCATTCTCAATGGGGAAAAACTGAGAGCTTTCCCCTAAGGTCAGGAACACGACAGGGATGTCCACTATCACCACTGCTATTCAACATAGTACTAGAAGTCCTAGCCTCAACAATCAGACCACAAAAAGAAATAAAAGGCATCCGAATCAGCAAAGAAGTTGTCAAACTCTGTTTGCAGATGATATGATACTTTATGTGGAAAACCCAAAAGACTCCACCCCAAAACTGCTAGAACTGCTAGAACTCAAGAATTCAGTAAAGTGGCAGGATATAAAATCAATGCACAGAAATCGGTGGCATTTCTATACAACAACAAGACAGAAGAAAGAGAAATTAAGGAGTCGATCCCATTTACAACTGCACCCAAAACCATAAGATACCTAGGAATAAATCTAACCAAAGAGGCAAAGGATCTGTACTCAGAAAACTATAGAATACTCATGAAAGAAATTGAGGAAGACACAAAGAAATGGAAAAACGTTCCATGCTCATGGATTGGAATAACAAATACTGTGAAAATGTCTAAGCTACTTAGATCAGTCTACACATTTAATGCAATCCCTATCAAAATACCATCACAACTTTTTTCAAAGAAATGGAACAAATAATCCTAAAATTTGTATGGAACCAGAAGAGACCCCAGAATAGCCAGAGGAATGTTGAAAAAGCAAAGCAAAGCTGGTGGCATCACAATTCCAGACTTCAAGCTCTATTACAAAGCTGTCATCATCAAGAGAGTATGATACTGGCACAAAAACAGACACATAGATCAATGGAACAGAATAGAGAGCCCAGAAATGGACCCTTAACTGTATGGTCAACTAAACTTCGACAAAGCAGGAAAAGAATGTCCAATAGAAAAAAACAGTCTCTTCAACAAATGGTGTTGGGAAAACTGGACAGCCACATGCAGAAGA
>NW_027875721.1:0-248 GCF_054177405.1 Leptonychotes weddellii | reverse complement strand
GCTAAATAAAAGCCAATCAGTATACAGTTGATTTAAGGAAAATGGTAAATAAATAAAGTTACAGGTATTTTGCAGACATGGCAAAACCCACCAAGGTGGAGCACAGGAGAGGGAGGCTGGGGGAATACTGGACTCAGCCGGAGGGCTCCTGCCCTTGTCCCTCCTGTGACCTTGGTAAGAGTGTCAGCGTAATTTAGGTGTTTGAGGTCTCTTTCTTCCGCGCCCCGTCGGGGTGACGGGAGAGACTT
>NW_027875720.1:0-248 GCF_054177405.1 Leptonychotes weddellii | reverse complement strand
ATTTATGTTTTATTTAAATAATTGAATACTGTTTTTATCATTATAAAAGCTACTACATATGCTCATTATAGAGAAATTTTAATGGTATAAAGAGTAAAATTAAAGTTGTATTTCTGCCACCCAGAGACAACCAGTGCTAACTCATTTATGTGTTGACTATCAGGCTTTTTCTAGAGATGTGTGTGTGTGTGTGTGTGTGTGTGTGATTTTAACATATTTGAGTTCATACCATAAATAAATTTTATATT
>NW_027875719.1:0-248 GCF_054177405.1 Leptonychotes weddellii | reverse complement strand
TGAGATCTTCAGAGTCAGTATCTTCGGAGATAACATCTAGGAATAAGATTTTTTTTTTTTTAACAAGCACCCTAGGAGGACCTTAAGCATACAAATCTTTGAGAATGCTGATAGAGAGTAATGAAATTTCACCTTCTTTATAGCCAAGGACATTTCAAGGCTGGAAGAAAAAAAATGGCTAGTAAAGATAGAGAAATATATACAAAGCATGACATTAAAACTTTTCTGACTTGGCCTGTTCTAAGGTG
>NW_027875718.1:0-248 GCF_054177405.1 Leptonychotes weddellii | reverse complement strand
CCTGGCCACCAACGCTCGTGCCTGTGCCAAATTCTACGCGGATCCCATGGAGGCCGTGAAAGATATCTCTGACAGGGCCAAGATCATGGTCGGCGGCTTTGGGCTCTGCGGGATTCCAGAGAACCTGATCAAGGCGCTGCTGGAGACGCACGTCAAGGACTTGACCGTGGTCAGCAGCAACGTGGGGGTGGACGACTTCGGGCTGGGCCTTTTACTGGAGACCAAGCAGATCCCCCGCATCGTTGGCT
>NW_027875717.1:0-248 GCF_054177405.1 Leptonychotes weddellii | reverse complement strand
TGAGCCCCTGGCAACAGTCAGCGGAGAGAAGGTCATGCTCTCAAGTCCCGGCAGCTTTGCCTAGTTGCTTCCATTCCACCAAATCCAGGGAGGACCCCTCTGATTAACAGAGCCTGCACCACATGTCTAGCCTACCTGCAAGAGACATCGGGAAAGGGTCAGCCAAATTTCCCTTTCTGTGGTGGCACATGGGGTGGGCGCTGCTCCCCCCCCCCCCCGGGGCTGAAGGGGTGCAGATATCCCCAGCC
>NW_027875716.1:0-248 GCF_054177405.1 Leptonychotes weddellii | reverse complement strand
GGGGAGGGGGGTGGGAGGATGGGTTAGCCTGGTGGTGGGTATTGAGGAGGGCACATTCTGCATGGAGCACTGGGTGTTGTGCACAAACAATGAATCATGGAACACTTCATCTAAAACTAATGATGTAATGTATGGGGATTAACATAAGAATAAAAAAAAAAAAGTCACAAAGCCAAACCTGGTAATGTGGCAAAGCAGTGTACTCCACCCATACAGAAGCACTACAAGTCCCCTAGAAATGGGCTGGG
>NW_027875715.1:0-248 GCF_054177405.1 Leptonychotes weddellii | reverse complement strand
CTCACTTTCTTCTTGACAACCACTGTTGAGCTCTTTGCTTGCAGTTCAAGCTGAAGAGCTTTCCTACTAAGATTTTTTTCCTACCTCATTTTCTTGCAAATGAAGGCTCTTCCTTACTTTGTCCTTAGTTGTGGAATATAAGATCACTAACCTCTTACCTCTGAAACAAATAATACATTATATGTTAAAAAAAAAAAAAGAAGAAGAAGAAGATAGCAGGAAGGGAAAATGAAGGGGGGGGGGAATCG
>NW_027875714.1:0-248 GCF_054177405.1 Leptonychotes weddellii | reverse complement strand
TCCTCAGGCTTGATAACTGTTCACAGAACTCAGGAAAGCCTTTTATTTGCATTTATTGGCTTCTTATAAAGGCTACAACACAGAAACAGCCAAGTAGAAGAGATGCCCAGGAAAAAGTATATGGGAAAGGGTGGGGTGCGGAGTTTCCTCACCCTCAGCTGGCTTGCCATTATCCTAGCATCTCCAAGAGCTCACCAACTAGAAACTCTCCAAACCCCATCATTCAGTGTTTTGACAGAACTTCCATT
>NW_027875713.1:0-248 GCF_054177405.1 Leptonychotes weddellii | reverse complement strand
TTCTTTTTTTTTTTTAAAGATTTTATTTATTTATTTGAGACAGAGAGAATGAGAGAGAGAGAGCACATGAGAGGGGGGAGGGTCAGAGGGAGAAGCAGGCTCCCTGCCGAGCAGGGAGCCCGATGCGGGACTCGATCCAGGGACTCCAGGATCATGACCTGAGCCGAAGGCAGTCGCTTAACCAACTGAGCCACCCAGGTGCCCTCCATCATTCTAATTTCTAATGTCTTTCTAATTTTATAGCTGTT
>NW_027875712.1:0-248 GCF_054177405.1 Leptonychotes weddellii | reverse complement strand
TCTGTCTCTCATGAATAAAAAAAAAAAAAAAATCTTTAAAAAAAAAATGAGTAAATAAAAGAAATAATAAATGATTTTGGCAAAGTTTCAGAGCACAAAAATCAACACAGAAAAATCAGTTGTGTTTCTATACACTAAAAATGATCAAAAATGCAAATTAAGAAAACAGCCACATTTACTGTAGCATCAAAAAAATAGAGCTTAAGGGCGCCTGGGTGGCTCAGTTGGTTGGGCGACTGCCTTCGGCT
>NW_027875711.1:0-1739 GCF_054177405.1 Leptonychotes weddellii | reverse complement strand
CTCAGCATCCCAGGTTCCTCCCAGCTGGGCCCTCAGGCAATGACCCCCAGGGAAGAAGGATTTGGGGTGGGTCTGTGTCACTGTGGTATTATTATGGTAGTAGCTGTTACTACCACAGCATTACAGAGCCCATCAAAAACCCCGACCAGGGAGTCCCAGCCATGGCCCTGCCCTGGGCGCAGCAGGGAGACCATCCCTGGATTTTGAACGTGGCCACATCAGCGGTCTGGCTGGACCGTCCATCCCAGTGCTCTGGGATCCCCTAAGTCTGGTCCAAACCTGACCTCACCTGGAGACCCCTGGGACCCTCCATCCACACTGTAAATCTGGGGGCTGCTGGAAGAGCACACCCTCCCCCAGGCCAGTCCTTGGCTTATCTGGGCACATACCCGAAGTCTGAGATAGACTGCCCGAAGGTGACAGCCTGACCCCCCAAGGCTCCCCTATAGCTCAGATCCACCAGGAGCCCCCAGAGTCCCCGGAGCAGCCCCCACACCCCCTGTGTCCTGCCCATGGAGGCTTGGCATCTCTCTACCCCTGCAGGGAGACCTCACCTACTCCCCGGGAATACAGGGCTGGAGAGGGCAGCCAGACCGCCCCCAGCTGCCCTGGACTGTGAGGCAGGGACACGGGACACCTGTTCAGACAGGCCGAGAGAGGCGCCTGGACTGGGGGCCTCCAGCAGGAAGGGGTCCTTCCCCAAACGCCAGGCTTTTTTTTTTATGTTATGTTAATCACCATACTTTACATCGTTAGTTTTTGATGTAGTGTTCCATGATTCATTCTTTGCGCATAACACCCAGTACTCCCTGCAGAACATGCCCTCTTTAATACCCATCACCAGGCTAACCCATCCCCCCACCGCCCTCCCCTCTAGAACCCTCAGTTTGTTTCTCAGAGTCCATAGTCTCTCATGGTTCCTCTCCCCCTCCGTTTTCTCACCCTTCATTTTTCCGTTCCTACTATCGTCTTTTTTTTTAGCATATAATGTATTATTTGTTTCAGAGGTACAGATCTGTGATTCAACAGTCTTACACAATTCAGAGCGCTCACCATATCACATACCCTCCCCAATTTCTATCACCCAGTTACCCCCTCCCTCCCACCCCCCACCTCTCCAGCAACCCTCAGTTTGTTTCCTGAGATTAAGAATTCCTCATATCAATGAGGTCATATGATGCATGTTTTTCTCTGATTGACTTACTTCACTCAGCATAATACACTCCAGTTCCATCCACGTCATTGCAAATGGCAAGAGCTCATTCATTTTGATGGCTGCACATTTTCCATTGTATATATATACCACCTCTTCTTTATCCATTGATCTGTTGATGGACATCTTGGCTCTTTCCACAGTTTGGCTATTGTGGACATACCTGCTATAAACATTGGGGTGCACATGCCCCTTCGGGTCCCTACTTTTGTATCTTTGGGGTAAATACCCAGTAGTGCAATTGCTGGATCATATGGTAGCTCTATTTTCAGCTTTTTTGAGGAACTTCCATACTGTTTTCCAGAGTGGCTGCACCAGCTTGCATTCCCACCAACAGTGTAGGAGGGTTCCCCTTTCTCCGCATCCTCGCCAACATCTGTCGTTTCCTGACTTGTTCATTTTAGCCATTGTGACTGGTCTGAGGTGGTATCTCGTTGAGGTTTTGATTTGGATTTCCCTGATGCAGAGTGATGCCGAGCACTTTTTCATGTGTCTGTTGGCCATTTGCATGTCCTCTTTGCAGAAC
>NW_027875710.1:0-248 GCF_054177405.1 Leptonychotes weddellii | reverse complement strand
CCTGGACCGAGAGAGCGTGGCGGACTATGCTCTAGTAGTGACCGCACGCGACGCAGGCTCGCCTTCGCTCTCCGCCACGGCCAGCGTGTCCGTGGAAGTGGCGGACGTGAACGACAACGCGCCGGCATTCGCGCAGCCCGAGTACACGGTGTTCGTGAAGGAGAACAACCCGCCCGGCTGCCACATCTTCACGGTGTCTGCGCGGGACGCCGACGCGCAGGAGAACGCGCTGGTGTCCTACTCGCTGG
>NW_027875709.1:0-248 GCF_054177405.1 Leptonychotes weddellii | reverse complement strand
TAGTAATTGTTAAGAGCTAAATACTTGAAGCATCATAATTGAGTGCTTTTTTTTTTTTTTTTAAAGATTTTATTTATTTATTTGACAGAGAGAGACAGTGAGAGAGGGAACACAAGCAGGGGGAGTGGGAGAGGGAGAAGCAGGCTTCCTGCGGAGTAGGGAGCCCGATGCGGGGCTCGATCCCAGGACCCTGGGATCATGACCTGAGCTGAAGGCAGACGCTTAACGACTGAGCCACCCAGGCACCT
>NW_027875708.1:0-248 GCF_054177405.1 Leptonychotes weddellii | reverse complement strand
CATCCATCTGTCTATTCATTGATCCATGCATTCGATATATAATTCCAACGACCAGCTGTGTATGAGACCCCAGCCTGGGGCTTGCATCTTCTACAGAATGGCAGTGTTACACGGTGGTTACAGTGCTAGCTTATGCTGGGGTTCAAATCCCAAAATTTGTACTCATGAGTTGTATGATTTTTAACTATTACCTTTCTGAACCTCAGTTTCCTCATGAGTAAAAAGGACACATGTTAATAGTACTTAAT
>NW_027875707.1:0-248 GCF_054177405.1 Leptonychotes weddellii | reverse complement strand
TGATGATGATTTGGCTCCCCAGGCCAGCCTGGCCACAGGAAGAGAATGTGTGCTGCTTGCTCCCACTCTACAATCCCCGGCCATGAAATGGTAAGAGAAACCGTTCCATTCTCAGGTTAAGTCAGGAGGCTGGCAATCTGGCTTTCTATATCCACTTCCTGAACCCAGCCGACGCGAGGGAGAGATGAACTCGCTGTGCCCCTCGAATCCGCTGCTGAGCCTACACAGCTGAGGCTCCTCAAGGAACC
>NW_027875706.1:0-248 GCF_054177405.1 Leptonychotes weddellii | reverse complement strand
TCCACACGGGACTCTCTTTGTTCTGTCGTCTGCACCGACAACAGTCACCCAACTGTTTGGGAAAAGTGCTAGACTGGAGCTGTGTGCACATCAGTGAAATACTGTTGAATAGTGCCTAAGGAGATAGAAGAACATTATTTTAAATTATCTCGATCATAAAATCCAAGTGAAGATTTGGCAATATAGCAGCAAAAAAAAAAGAAAAAATGTCAAAACCAGTTATTCCTTTTAAATAAAAACAAAAATGA
>NW_027875705.1:0-248 GCF_054177405.1 Leptonychotes weddellii | reverse complement strand
TGCATGTGGCTGTCCAATTTTTCCAACACCATTTGTTGAAGAGACTGTCTTTTTTCCATTGGACATTCTTTCCTGCTTTGTCGAAGATTAGTTGACCATAGAGTTGAGGGTCCATTTCTGGGCTCTCTCTTCTGTTCCATTAATCTATGTGTCTGTTTTGTGCCAGTATCATACTGTCTGGATGATTACAGCTTTGTAATAGAGCTTGAAATCTGGAATTGTGATGCCACAGCTTTGCTTTTCTTTTT
>NW_027875704.1:0-248 GCF_054177405.1 Leptonychotes weddellii | reverse complement strand
GCGCCCCCCATGGAGGGAGGTGTGAGGAGTGTGATGTTTCTCTGACACAGGGGCACAAGCCACCCCCACAGCCAGGAAGTATGGCCCAGTTAGGAACCTGCTAATAATGACATTCCCTATCAGCTCAGGATGGAGTGAGCAGCCTCCAGACCTGCCTGCCGACCTCAGGCTACCCCTGGCCGTGGGAGGTCATGGCATGCAGTGCTGGGGGCCTGTCTGGGTTTGAGGGACGGGGCTGGGCTCTGGGT
>NW_027875703.1:0-248 GCF_054177405.1 Leptonychotes weddellii | reverse complement strand
ATGTATATTAAAGCAGACTATTAACTGCCTGGCCTTTTTTTTTTTTCTTTTCTTTTCTGTTACCCTACATATACTCTGATACTCCTTTGTATTCTCTGAATTCTATGAATCTACTTTCTTATTAAACATTCTCCCTTAACATCATTCATTCATTCATTCATGGAAGTTTTGTTGTTTTTCTGAGTCAGAGAGACCTTGGTTAAAATCCTAATTCTGATATATATATATATATATATATATATATATAT
>NW_027875702.1:0-248 GCF_054177405.1 Leptonychotes weddellii | reverse complement strand
TTTTTTTTTTTTTAAGATTTTATTTATTTGAGAAGAGAGAGAGAGACAGAGTGAGCCTGAGCACAGGGAGGGGCAGAGAGAGAGGGAGAAGCAGGCTCCCCGCTGAGCAGGGTAGTCCGATGAGGGTCTGGATCCCAGGACCCTGAGATCATGACCTGAGCCAAAGGCAGATGCTTAACCAACTGAGCCACCCAGGCGCCCTGCACAAGCCTTTATTCTTAATGAATAAATTTCGTCAATTTCTTGAC
>NW_027875701.1:0-1739 GCF_054177405.1 Leptonychotes weddellii | reverse complement strand
AAAAACAGTGCTATAATGAATATTCATGATCTCCTCGCTTGTACATGTTAGAATTTCTGTAGGATAGACATAGAGCAGGCAGGGGAATTCTGAAACCTTGCATATGTGTGTCTTCAGTCTTTCTATGTATTGTCAAGTAGCTTACCCAAAGAGTTGTATAAATTTATCTTCCCACCATATAAATGTTTGAGTTCCTGTTTTCCCACAGCTCATCAACAAGGGAAGATTTTCTCAAACGCTAAATGGTAAAGTAAGAATGATAAATGTGATCACTTTAAAAACCCTATTTGATTAAATAAAAAATATTTTGTATTTTCTTTAAAGCTGGCACAATATGTTTTCCACATTTGGAGTTAGTATGATGTTGGGATACAATTTATAACTTTTTAAATATATTAACCAACTTCACCATTGCTATTTTTTGAATAGTTATGAATTTTCCTACTTGATATAAAATATGTACATAAAATATCAAAAGTCTTGTATCTATTTTTGATTTCCCTGTTATGCTCCGATGGTCAAATTCTTCATCTCTGAGTCAATGTCACACTGTATAATTACTACAGATTTATAATCAATGCTTATTGACTAGCTACTCAGTGCCAGCATATGGCTTTGCAAGGGCTGCCAACAGATTACTACAAACTTGGTGGCTTAAAGCAACAGAAACATATTCTCTCACAGTTCTGGAGGTCTGAAGCTTGAAATTAATGTGTAGTTAGGTAACTATCTTTCCAAAAGCTCTAGAGGGGAATCTCTGATTCTTCTAGCTTCAGATAGGCCCCAGGCATTCATTGGCTTGAGCCTGCTTAACCCCAAACTCTGCCTCTGTCCTCACATGGCCTTCTCCCCATCTCTGTCTACGATGTGATGCTTTGACATACATATACGCTGTGGAATGATTACCACAATTAAGCTAATTAACATATTTATTACTTTACCTATTTACCTTTTCTTTTTGCGGTGAGAACACTTGAGATCTACCACAGAGAATTTTAAATATACAATACCTTATTATTAACTTATTTTAAACATACCAATACCTAATTATTATTATTAATGATACTTTTCTAGTTATTTGCACTATAACATATTTTACCTTTATAAAGGTAAACCTTTATGAGTTTTGGTGTTATTATTAGTGCTATAGTTTTGTAATAGTCAATGATCATTTAGATTTGCCCTGATATTTAACCATTCTTATACATACCATTATCGCTTGCTTCCTCCATTTTCCTTTTTAGCTCCTTTTCATTCTTCCAGCATTATTTTTTGTAATAGTTCATGAACAAGTCTAAGAGTTGTAATTTCTTAAAATTTTCATAATCTAAAATGTCTCTTTTGTTTCTTATTTTCACTTTCACTACTGTGTTTAGTATTTTCTCTTCAACTACATTATTTTGCACTTGGAAGTTTTTATTCCATTACATTCAATTTGTTTATTTTGTTTGTTTTTTTTAATGGTGAATTATCTTTTTTTTTTTCTTTAAGATTCTCCAAATGAATGTGATGTCTAGTTTGGATTTAAGTTATTCACTGTTCAAAACTTGCCAAATTTTTTAATCTGAGGATTCTTTTATTTAATGATTTATTGAAAACTCCTGGGTATTACCTTTGGATGTTATACCTTCACCTTCTTAATTGCATCTGAAATGTCTAAAGATGTACTTTGGAACATCTCAGTGTAACTTTTGTAGTCTTATTTACTTCTCTGTAATCTTATCTTTGTTCTTATTTTT
>NW_027875700.1:0-248 GCF_054177405.1 Leptonychotes weddellii | reverse complement strand
GCAGGTACAAATTGAGAAGAGAAATCCCATAAAAGAGATACCCGCAGAGAGAGTCCTAAATTCTGCATAAAAAAAAAATCTGTTTAGAGGGGGCGGAGCAAGATGGCGGAGGAGTAGGAGACCTAGATTTCATCTCCTCTCAGGAATTCAGCTGGATAGGGATCAAACCATTCTGAACACCTACAAACCCAACAGGAGAACGAAGAAAGGAATAGCAACAACTCTCTGAACAGAAAAGCGACCACTTT
>NW_027875699.1:0-248 GCF_054177405.1 Leptonychotes weddellii | reverse complement strand
TTTTTTTCTTAATTAAAATTCCCCTTAGCAGTGTTTTAGTTCTGCCCTAGAAAATTTATTACCTGATTTTTTAGATTAGCCTCCCAATGAATCTCTCTAACTACACTGTCTATCCCAATTTAATCCGTCGCAATACTACTTGGAGATTATTACTCACAGATTTTCCTTATTTCATAACTTTATTGAAAAGTAATTGAAGGGGTGCCTGGGTGGCTCAGTCGTTAAGCGTCTGCCTTCGGCTCAGGTCA
>NW_027875698.1:0-248 GCF_054177405.1 Leptonychotes weddellii | reverse complement strand
TTTTAGAAATAAATAGCAACAGCAGGAGAAGTATAAAAGGGATAGGTTGTTTTTTTTTTTTTAAAGATTTTATTTATTTATTTGAGACAGAGAGAATGAGAGAGAGAGAGCACATGAGAGGGGGGAGGGTCAGAGGGAGAAGCAGGCTCCCCGCCGAGCAGGGAGCCCGATGCGGGACTCGATCCCGGGACTCCAGGATCATGACCTGAGCCGAAGGCAGTCGCTTAACCAACTGAGCCACCCAGGCG
>NW_027875697.1:0-248 GCF_054177405.1 Leptonychotes weddellii | reverse complement strand
GCTAAAGCAGATGAAAGGCCAAGCAAAGCTACAGTACCCACTAAATGGGACTGTCTTAGTTTAGGTTCCTCAGAAGTAGACCATGAGAAAGACATCAAAGGGATTTCTTAGTATTCCCAGGAAAGACCCATAGTTGGGGAGTAGAAAAGGGAGGGAAGAAGGCCAAACAAAGCTACAGTACCCACTAAAGACTCATGGAACCAGCAAATGTCCTCTCAATACCACAGGGATCTCTGGACTGTGAGGGT
>NW_027875696.1:0-248 GCF_054177405.1 Leptonychotes weddellii | reverse complement strand
TTTGTTTTGCAATGAGTTGTGATAGATGTGATAGAAGCCACTCTCCCCCAGCAGTGAGAACAGCCCTGCCAAGCGCCTTCCCAGAGAACTAGGCTTAGCATCTCAGTAAGCAAGCCTCCGTAGCTTTGAACTGTGTCTGTGAGCATCTCTGCTTTATCTCCATTTATAATGTGCATCCATCAGCAAGATGTGTCCAAAGATATCAGAAAAGCCTAAGAGAGGCTACTTTGTTTTTTGTTTTTTAAAAG
>NW_027875695.1:0-248 GCF_054177405.1 Leptonychotes weddellii | reverse complement strand
TTTTTTTTTTACTTTTTAAAATTTGATATTCAATTAATTAACATATAGCGTATTATTAGTTTCAGAGGTAGAGTTCAGTGATTCGTCAGTTGCATATAACACCCAGTGCTCATTACATCACATGCCCATCACCCAGTTACCCCATCCTCCCACCCCCCTCCTCTCCAGCAGCCCTCAGTTTGTTTCCCATAGTGAAGTGTCTCTTATGGTTTGTCCATAGTACTCTCCTTAACCCTTTTTTACTTCTG
>NW_027875694.1:0-248 GCF_054177405.1 Leptonychotes weddellii | reverse complement strand
CTGTGTCTCTCTCTGTCAAATAAATAAAATCTTTAAAAAAAAAAAAAAAAAGTAGTAAGCTTATCTAAGGGCAGAAATATATCCATAGTTATTTGCTTCCTCTTCATCTATAGTCTTGAGACCTATAGTTATAGTAATGCCATTTATAGATATAATATACATATAATTAATTACTAGTATTATTAAATGATGTGTACCTTAATAAATTGATTTAAATATTCCAAATCTTATATGCCCTACTTGAAATT
>NW_027875693.1:0-248 GCF_054177405.1 Leptonychotes weddellii | reverse complement strand
TCTGGGGGTCATCAGGGTGGCACCATGTAGCTCTGAGGTGGCCCCAGCCGGCTGTGACATGAGCACCATGTGGGTGCTGGGTTGGTCTTCCGTGGGCCTGACAGGGGCCCCCATGGGCACGAGGCAGCATCTGAAGGTTAGAAACCTCCCTCCGCCCACTCAGAGGCCAGCTCCAACTTTGGACGAGTGCAGGTGGGTGAGGTTGGCGCTCTCAGGACTGGCATGTTGCTCAAAGTGTTCTAGACCTC
>NW_027875692.1:0-248 GCF_054177405.1 Leptonychotes weddellii | reverse complement strand
CTGAGGCAAGGGAAACAAGGGCAAAAAAACCAGTCTGCTTAATTTCAAATGGCTGACAGTTATTTATTTCCTGATAAATAACATGTTCACTCTACTATTTTTCTCCAATTTTACATATTCTTTTTTTATTTTTTTAGAGAGAGAGAGAGTGAGAGCATGCGTATGAAGGAGGGGAGGGGCTGTGGGAGAGAGAGAGAGACAGAGAGAGAGAGAGAGAATCTCAAGCAGGTTCCATGCTCAGAACGGAG
>NW_027875691.1:0-248 GCF_054177405.1 Leptonychotes weddellii | reverse complement strand
GACAATACTGTGTAAGTGAGCTTTGCTTCACAAGGTGTATACTTGTGACGGTTTGGGATTGGTTGAATATCTCACAAAGAATAAATAACAATTGTAGTGCTCTAATTGCTTTCTGTATTTTTTTTTTGTTTTTTGTTTGTTTGTTTGTCGCAGGGAGGATGGTAGAGTCAAGCAGAATGTTTTGTAATATCTTGTAGTGTGTTCAGTTTTTAATTCTCAAATAGAAAGCTTAAGCAAAAATTAACATT
>NW_027875690.1:0-1739 GCF_054177405.1 Leptonychotes weddellii | reverse complement strand
ACACACACACACACACACAGCCACTCTAGCCAGCTGAGGACTCTCCTCTGGAGCAGAAACCTGCAAAATGGCAAAGAGTAGAGCCCAGATAGGATAGACCCTACCCGAGGGGCTGCTGGCTCCATAACCCCCAACCCTGCCTGTAGAGTTGAAGATCTGTGTCATCTAGTTCTGAACTTGTTGGACAGCTTAGATCCGCTTCTAGTCCTGCTGCTTCATCACATAACAGGGCTTGTCTTCCCTGTCACATTAATTCCATGCAGAAAAAAAAAAATAAAAGCTATTGCCATATGTGTCCCAAGGGCCTTCTATTTTTGTTTCTAGAAGGAAGCACCAGCATAGGTTTAACAAGTTACCTGGCCAATTTCCTGTACCCAGCACAGGTTGATCCTCTATTGCCAAGCTGGGGGCTTTTATTTTTTAATGGCTTCTTTTCTATGGTGGTAGCCGTTATCAGGTATTTTACATGGAATGAATATCCGTGTAGGAGGTCAATGAAGAAGGCAAATAATAAGTTCAGAGCATCTGTTTTGTGCCAGGCGGTGCTTTATGTGGATCCTTTAATTTGATTTGATTTAATCCTCCCAACAATCCTAGGAAGTGTCATTATCCTTATTTTACAGATAAGGAAACTGAGGCTCAGAAATAACTTGTTTGGGGTCACATCACTTGTCAGTGGGAGAATACAGAGTCAAATCTGGATCTCTGTCATTCCAGAAACTGGGCTTATAACCATTATGCTGTACAACCCAGTGTGGCATTTGGAATCAGCCATAAAAAATGAGACAATACGTAGAATAGTATGCCCTCCCTCCCACACCTTCCCTACCTCACAATCCCTATGCTTTTCACCTGTTCAATTGTTCTCCATAGCACGTTTTACCATCTGATATTCTATATAGTCGTATGTTTATGTGTTTATTGTCTATCTCCCCCTATTAGCTAAGCTACATGAGAATAGGGACTTTATTTTGTTCACTGCCATATCCCCAGCACCTAGGGTAAGGCCTGGCAATGGATATTTGTTGAACAAATGAACAAATACCTTCTAGGGCTGTTATAATAATGATGTATTAGCAATGTATAATAATGTATTAGTAATGTGTTGATACAGATATTCATAATATATTCATTAATTGATTGATTAATATAAAATGCTTAGCACATGCCTGGCACATAGGAAGTACTCAATAAACAGTAAATGCTTTTTTTTAAAAAGGGGGGGAAACAGATAATGATTGTCTCTCTCCCAGCTAACAACTTCTAGTGCCCCCTCCCCGCCAGATTCTTAATTATACATAACAGTTTATTAAAAATTTCACAAACTACTGTGGACAAACCCACACCATCTCAGAACCCAAGAGTAAGGAGCGAGAAGAACAGTGCCAACCAGGATCCATAGGCCTCACTCCCTTAGAGAGCATAGTCTTGGCTCAAACGCCGCCTTCTCAGCAAGGCCTTTCCTGACCACCCTTTTCAAAATGGCCCCCTGGCCCCCACTGCCTATCTCATTTCCTCACCACAGCACTTAACACTATCTGATATAGCATATATTTTATTCATTTGTCATTATCTGTCTCCTTCCACTAGGATGTAATCTCTGTAAGGGCTGAGATTTTAGTCCATTGGGTTAGCTGCTATATCCCCTGAGACTGGAATAGTCCCTAGAACATAGTAGATGCTCAATAAGTACATGCACCCCGATGTTTATAGCAGCAATGTCCACAATAGCCAAACTA
>NW_027875689.1:0-248 GCF_054177405.1 Leptonychotes weddellii | reverse complement strand
TGTGTATTTTTATGGTATGGAAAATAAATAACTTTCTGGAAAGAAGAAAAAAAAGTAATGCTGCTGCTGAAGTCTTTTGGATTACTTTCTTCGATAAAGACTAGTAATAATTTACTTCACTGCCTTTCCTTACTGGCTTTTTAAAATTTATTTATTTATTTATTTGACAGAGAGAGAGAGATCACAAGTAGGCATACAGGCAGGCAGGCAGAGGGAGAGGGAGAAGCACACTCCCCAATGAGCAGGGA
>NW_027875688.1:0-248 GCF_054177405.1 Leptonychotes weddellii | reverse complement strand
TGCAAAAGCTTTTATTTTGGTGTAATCCCAGTAATTTGATTTTGCTTTTGTTTCCCTTGCCAGAGGAGACATATCTTTTTTTATGTTTGAAATAAGAATGCTTTATTTTATTTTATTTTATTTTATTATGTTAGTCACCATAGAGTACATCATTAGTTTTGGATGTAGTGTTCCATGATTCATTGTTTGCATATAACACACAGTGCTCCAGGCAGTACATGCCCTCCTTGATACCCATCACCGGGCTA
>NW_027875687.1:0-248 GCF_054177405.1 Leptonychotes weddellii | reverse complement strand
TGCACTTGAAGCACACCCCAGTTTGGACTAGCCACATTTCAGATGCTCGGTAGCCCCATGGGGCTAGTGGTTAATTAGCACAGGACTAGAGAAACTCCAAAACAAGATGGGGAACATGAGGGATATGGCATTAGCAATTTCATAATTTACAATTCATAGCTCACATCTCGCAATTTGCTCAAAATCTGTTTAGAAAAGGCATCAAGCAGAGATAAGTTGACTCGCAGGAGCCTAGAGCCTAGAGGTTC
>NW_027875686.1:0-248 GCF_054177405.1 Leptonychotes weddellii | reverse complement strand
GAATATCACCTCGGATTCACTTGTCCGCACGTCCTACCTTCCAGAAAGTGGTCGCTTTTTTGTTCAGAGAGTTGTTGCTATTCTTTTCTTCGATCTCCTGTTGAGTTCGTAGGTGTTCAGATTGGTTTGATCCCTATCCAGCTGAATTCCTAAGAGGAGACGAAATCCAGGTCTCCTACTTCTCCGCCATCTTGCTCCGCCCTCCCCCCCAGACCATTTTTATATAACGGTTGCAAATGTGTTTTTTT
>NW_027875685.1:0-248 GCF_054177405.1 Leptonychotes weddellii | reverse complement strand
TTGTTTTGCAATGAGTTGTGATAGATGTGATAGAAGCCACTCTCCCCCAAGCAGTGAGAACAGCCCTGCCAAGCGCCTTCCCAGAGAACTAGGCTTAGCATCTCAGTAAGCAAGCCTCCGTAGCTTTGAACTGTGTCTGTGAGCATCTCTGCTTTATCTCCATTTATAATGTGCATCCATCAGCAAGATGTGTCCAAAGATATCAGAAAAGCCTAAGAGAGGCTACTTTGTTTTTTGTTTTTTAAAAG
>NW_027875684.1:0-248 GCF_054177405.1 Leptonychotes weddellii | reverse complement strand
TTGACTTTCAGATATTATTTTTTTGTAGGATCAGGCTTGGCTATATAACTATGTCTCCCTAGTGATTTTGGGTTTTCCCCATGCTGAATTGCAGAGTAAGATTGTGAGTATCTCCAGTGTATAAGAAAGCAACTTCTTGACTGAATCTTAGCTGAAAAGCAATTCCCCTTATTGATCGGGAATATGAAATTCATGATATTTTATGTTTTGTTATTTAAATTTCATGTGTGCAGCCATCCTGTACCTTG
>NW_027875683.1:0-248 GCF_054177405.1 Leptonychotes weddellii | reverse complement strand
TGAGAGAGAGAACACATGAGAGGGGGGAGGGTCAGAGGGAGAAGCAGACCCCCTGCTGAGCAAGGAGCCCGATATGGGACTCGATCCTGGGACTCCAGGACATGACCTGAGCCGAAGGCAGTCGCTTAACCAACTGAGCCACCCAGGCGCCCCACTTGGTGAATTTTCTTAACCCTTTTATCAAATTCATAAAGGTAAATGTGTGTAATGTACTGAAAGTTATAATGTGCAAAAATTTCTTAAACTGA
>NW_027875682.1:0-248 GCF_054177405.1 Leptonychotes weddellii | reverse complement strand
TGCCATTCAGAACACATCCTTCATCATAAAATGGGTCCCTTGGTCAGAGGCTATGTTCCAAAAGATCCCACATCAGTAAAGAAGTCAAAATTTTACTTTAAATACATATTACCTTCTGTTTCTAAGTAAGTAAATTTATTTAGAATATAATGATTTTCATTTATGTATTAGGCTGAAGAAATTCTCTCTCTCTCTCTCTCTATACATACATATAGCTGTACATTACTATAGACATTTTTAGGGTTGTT
>NW_027875681.1:0-248 GCF_054177405.1 Leptonychotes weddellii | reverse complement strand
TTTTTCAAGCCCAGCTAGTACCTTTAAAGTGATGATTCTGAACTCTAGTTCCCACATCTTACTAATGTCCGTATTGATTAGGTCCCTGGCAGTTGGTACTGCCTCCTGTTCTTTTTTTTGAGGTGATTTTTTCCATCTTGTCATTTTGTCCAGAGGAGAATAGATGAATGAGAGAACAAAATGCTAACAGGGTAACAACTTATCCAGATTTTATACACTAAACAAATCAGAAAAGAACTGAAACCGGG
>NW_027875680.1:0-248 GCF_054177405.1 Leptonychotes weddellii | reverse complement strand
TGTTGAGGGGCAGACATGAGGATTTCCTTCCTCTGCTGTTTCTTGCCATGGGAATACTGTGTCTAAACTCATATATATCATATATATATATGATACCTAACATCAAGACATATAAGTTGTAGGGAGTAAAATGGAATTAAAATCCTTGTATTGGGCGCCTGGGTGGCTCAGTCGTTAATCGTCTGCCTTCGGCTCAGGTTATGATCCCAGGGTCCTGGGATCGAGCCCCGCGTCGGGCTCCCTACTCA
>NW_027875679.1:0-1739 GCF_054177405.1 Leptonychotes weddellii | reverse complement strand
GCGCCTGGGTGGCTCAGTTGGTTAAGCGACTGCCTTCGGCTCAGGTCATGATCCTGGAGTCCCAGGATCGAGTCCCGCATCGGGCTCCCTGCTCGGCAGGGAGTCTACTTCTCCCTCTGACCCTCCTCCCTCTCATGCTCTCTGTCTCTCATTCTCTCTGTCTCAAATAAATAAATAAAATCTTTAAAAAAAAAAAAAAGACACAGATGTAGTGAAAAGAAGAGCCATATGCACCCCAATGTTCATAGCAGCAATGTCCGCAATAGCCAAACTGTGGAAAGAGCCGAGATGCCCTTTAACAGATGAATGGATAAAGAAGATGTGGTCCATATATACAATGGAATACTACTCAGCCATCAGAAAGGATGAAAACTTTTACATCAACATGGATGGGACTGGAGGAGGTTATGCTAAGTGAACTAAGTCAAACAGAGAAAGTCAATTATCATATGGTTTCACTTATTTGTAGAACATAAGGAATAGCATGGAGGACATTAGGAGAAGGAAGGGAAAATTGAAGAGGGGGAATCAGAGGGAGAGATGAATCATGAGAGACTATGGACTCTGAGAAACAAGCTGAGGATTTTAGAGGGGATGGGGGTGGGAGGATGGGTAGCCCAGTAATTGGTATTAAGGAGGGCATGTACTGCATGGAACACTGGGTTTATACGAAAACAATAAATCATGGGTCACTACCTCAAAAACTAATTATGTATTATATGGTGACTAAGATAACATAATAAAATTAAATTAAATTAAAAAACAAACAAAAAAACAAAAGAAGAGACAAGGGCTATTTGATCCTCCCAATTGATGCAGAAAAAGCATTTGACAAATACAGCATCTTTTCCTGATTAAAACTCTTCAAAATATTGGGATAGAGGGTACATATCACAATATCATAAAAACCATCTATGAAAAGCCCACAGTGAATATCATTCTCAATGGGGAAAAACTGGGAGCTTTTCCTTTAGGGTTAGGAACACAACAGGGATGCCCACTCTCGCCACTATTGTCCAACATAGTACTAGAAGTCCTAGCAACAGCAATCAGACAACAAAAAGAAATAAAACGCATTCAAATTGTCAAAGAAAAAATCAAACTCTCTCTCTTTGCCAATGACATGATACTTTATGTGGAGAACCGAAAAGACTCCACCCCCAAATTACTAGAACTCATACAGCAATTCAGCAATGTGGCAGGATACAAAACCAATACACAGAAATCAGTTGCATTTATATACACTAACAATGTAACTGAAGAAAGAGAAATTAAGGAATCGCTTCCATTTACAATAACACCCAAAACCATAAGATACCTAGGAATAAACCTAACCAAAGAGGTAAAGGATCTGTACTCTAGACACTACAGAATGCTTAAAGAAGAAATTGAGGAAGACACAGAGATGGAAAAACATTCCATGCTCATGGATTGGAAGAACAAATGTGAAAATGTCTATGCTGCCTAGAGCAACCTACACTTTCAGTGCAATCCCTATCAAAATGCCATTGACATTTTTCACAGAGCTGGAACGAACAATCCTAAAATTTGTATGGAATCAGAAAAGACCCCGAATAGCCAGGGGACTTTTGAAAAAGAAAACCAAAGCTCGGGGCATAATGATGCCTGACTTCAAGCTATATTACAAAGCTGTGATCATCAAGGCAGCATGGTATTGGCACAAAAACAGACACATAGATCAATGGAACAGAATAGAGAACCCAGATATGGACCCTCAA
>NW_027875678.1:0-248 GCF_054177405.1 Leptonychotes weddellii | reverse complement strand
GCCCGGCCTCAAGAGGCCCTGGCAATCCTCAACGATGGTGGACACTTACGCTTAGCGTGTGAGGTGGGGACGTTTCTTAGAATAGAACCGACCGTATTCCTTTATACCGCTGCATTTTTAAACAAGCTCCTCATGGTTTTTCCTCTTCTCCCCCAAAGACGGTCTCCCTGTTCCCTTTCAGTAATGGGAGTTTTCCCGTTAGATCCACACCAAACAAGTTAATAAATCCAAGCCCAGTTCTTGGTACT
>NW_027875677.1:0-248 GCF_054177405.1 Leptonychotes weddellii | reverse complement strand
GGTGGCCGGGGCTTACGGCGCTGGTCTGTCCAGCGCCTTTGTTCGCACAGTCACAGCCTTCACCCTCTCCTTCTGTGGGGACAATGAGATCGACTTTATTTTCTGTGACCTCCCCCCTCTGTTGAAGCTGACCTGTGGGGACAGCTACACCCAGGAGGTGGTCATCATTGTGTTTGCCATCTTCGTCATGCCTGTTTGCCTATTGGTGATCTTGGTGTCCTACCTGTTTATCATCAGGGCCATCCTGC
>NW_027875676.1:0-248 GCF_054177405.1 Leptonychotes weddellii | reverse complement strand
GTTGGGTTTGGAGACTCCACACGGGGTCGGGTGCCAGAGATAGAAACGCGTGGTCACAGGCCGGGTGAGCACGGAGTGCGGCCGGAGACTGGGGAGATGGGAGTGACTGACTGCTTTTCTCTGGGGGCTCACTGAGGAGCGGGGCCCCCAGTTCTTGGCTCCTCCAGGGCAGAGATTGGGAGGCCACCATTTTCACTCTCGGCCTCCAAAGCTGTACGGAAAGCTTGCAGGGAACAAAAGCTCCCAAG
>NW_027875675.1:0-248 GCF_054177405.1 Leptonychotes weddellii | reverse complement strand
GTCTGCTTCTGGAATATCCCACTTGTGCTCACAGTTTCTCCCTAAATGAGAGCCTCAATCTACAGAGGGCCATGGAATTATTACAAAGTGTCAGTGGAGAGTCCATACATAGGTACTGAGAATACGCTAAATACAGAAAAGCAGGACTCCCATTTGTTGGTCTGTAAAAATGATCTTCATTTATGAAAAGCCTGGGTATGATCTTGCTAGTTTATTCAAGTTTTAGGAAGAGCTTACAGTTCAAATGT
>NW_027875674.1:0-248 GCF_054177405.1 Leptonychotes weddellii | reverse complement strand
TCTGTACCTCTGAAACAAATAATGCAATATATGTTAAGAAAAAAAAAAAAAGAAGAAGGAGGTAGCAGGAGGGGAAGAATGAAGGGGGGGAAATCGGAGGGGTAGACGAACCATGAGAGACGATGGACTCTGAAAAACAAACTGAGGGTTCTAGAGGGGAGGGGGGTGGGAGGATGGGTTAGCCTGGTGATGGGTATTGAGGAGGGCACATTCTGCATGGAGCACTGGGTGTTATGCACAAACAATGA
>NW_027875673.1:0-248 GCF_054177405.1 Leptonychotes weddellii | reverse complement strand
GAGATCCAATCCAATCTAGATAATCTAACAGCTAGGGTAAGTGAGGCATAAGAACAAATCAGTGACCTGGAAGACAATTTAATAGATAAAAAGGGAAAAGAGGAGGCCAGGGAAAAACAACTCAGAATCCATGAAAATAGAGTCAGAGAAATAAGTGACACCATGGAGTATTCCAATGTCAGAATTATTGGAATCCTGGAGTGCGTGGAGAGAAAGAGAGGACTAGAAGATATATTTGAGCAAATCAT
>NW_027875672.1:0-248 GCF_054177405.1 Leptonychotes weddellii | reverse complement strand
AGGTCAGCAGGACCTCAGAGGCAGGGGATGGTGGGGGGGACCATGGGGAGACCATGGGGGAGGTAAGTGCTGCTGGGGGTGGGAAACACCCTCCCAATGTGCATGGTAGGGTACAGCAGGGGATGTCATTAGAATACTCTCTAAAATGGCTCTTCTTTTAACTAAAAAACTTTTTTTCTGAGCTTCAGCTCCCCCCCCCTTCTATTTGATCTTTTGCTTCCAGGAGAGCCCCCATCTGCTTTCCCCTT
>NW_027875671.1:0-248 GCF_054177405.1 Leptonychotes weddellii | reverse complement strand
CACCCCCTAAGGGATCCCAGTAATTCTGACGTTTGAACGTTTCATGGTATCACTTATTTCTCTGATTCTGTTTTCATGAATTTTGAGTTGTTCTCCCTGGCCTCCTCTTTATCCTTCTTTTCTATGAATTGTCTTCCAGATCACTAATTTGTTCTTCTGCCTCGCTTACCCTACCTGTTAGACTATCTAGATTAGATTGGATCTTATTGATACCATTTTTAAGTTCTGCCAGTTCAGCTTTCATTTCT
>NW_027875670.1:0-248 GCF_054177405.1 Leptonychotes weddellii | reverse complement strand
TGGAAAGTGTCAATGTGGGGTGCAGGGTACCTGTGGTTGAGTTGTGAATTAGGGAGAATGGTTGGAGCAAAGGCAGGAGGATACTTCATGCATGGATTCATTTTTACAGGAAGATCATGTTGATGCTTGGAAAAGTTGGCCTAGGAGTGAGATTTAGACTATCATTTCTATTTTCAGAATTAAATACACCTTTGGAACATGATGAAGATTGTGCTGTTTTACATGACATGTTGAGAAGCTTTCCAATT
>NW_027875669.1:0-248 GCF_054177405.1 Leptonychotes weddellii | reverse complement strand
TATTAAGTGGTAGAGGCAGACTTTGAATCTGAGTAGTGAGCTCCAGAAGGTCCTAATCACTACTTCCCCTGATTTCATGAAGATTTTGGGACTAAGGATGGTGGGATTGCTTCAGTGGAGGGCAGGAGTGAAGGGAAGGGGGAAGCTCTAGAGAGGTATAAGCAGGGCAGAGGAATATACGAGGGAGATGAAGGAGGAGGAGTCCTTACTTTTCTTGTTCCTGAAGTATTTCAGAGCCTCCCAATACC
>NW_027875668.1:0-1739 GCF_054177405.1 Leptonychotes weddellii | reverse complement strand
TAAGGGCTGTGAATTGTGCAAGACTGTTGAATCTCAGATCTGTACCTCTGAAACAAATAATGCAATATATGTTAAGAAAAAAAAAAAGAAGAAGAAGAAGGTAGCGGGAGGGGAAGAATGAAGCGGGGGAAATCGGAGGGGTAGACGAACCATGAAAGACGATGGACTCTGAAAAACAAACTGAGTGTTCTAGAGGGGAGGGGGGTGGGAGGATGGGTTAGCCTGGTGATGGGTATTGAGGAGGGCACGTTCTGCATGGAGCACTGGGTGTTATGCACAAACAAGGAATCATGGAACACTACATCTAAAACTAATGATGTAATGTATAGGGATTAACATAAGAATAAAAAAAAAGAAAATGGCGGCCTCCGAATCTCTGCCTCAGAGGAGCTGAGAACTCAGGGCCCCACTCCTCAGTGAGCCCCCAGAGAAAAGTCGACAGTCACTCCTGTCTCCCCGGTCTCTGGCCACACTCCGTGCTCACCCGGCCTGTGACCACGCATTTCTATCTCTGGCACCCGACCCCGTGTGGAGTCTCCAAACCCAGCAGATCCCTGCGGTGTGCTCCCGCACCTCTCCTCCCGGGGGAAGAAGGTGAGTCTCCCTGGATCTGCCGCTTGTCGGGTCCCTGCTGGAGGAGCAGTGGCCCAACTGTGCCCCGGATCATGGTTTATGGCAACCCTGAGCTGAGAGCCCACACCCTGGCTCCGTCTCTGCAGCCGGCTTCCCTGCTCCAATACCTGGGAACTCTGCCACACTCAGACACCCCTGGTCTTTCTGTGACCCTGAGGGTCCTGAGACCACACTGTCCCACGAGGGTTCCACCCTCCGCTTAGCCACCAGAGTGATGTCCCTCAGAGGAGCCGACTTCTAAAAGTTCCGACTTTGTGCCCCGTGGCTCTATCACTTGCCGGAAGAGGCTGACGGAGGCCCCTCCCCCGCCGTCTATCCTCCTGAATATCGCCTCAGATTCACTTCTCCACATGTCCTACCTTCCAGAAAGTGGTCGCTTTTCTGTTCAGCGAGTTGTTGCTCTTCTTTTCTTTGATCTCCTGTTGTGTTTGTAGGTGTTCAGAATGGTTTGATCCCTATCCAGCTGAATTTCTGAGACCAGACGAAATCCAGGTCTCCTACTCCTCCGCCATCTTGCTCCGCCCCAAGGCTGTCATTTAGAATGGACGGAGGGATGCAGAGCTTCCACGACTGGCAGAAACTGAAAGAATATGTGACCACTAAACCGGCCCTGCAAGAAATATTAAGGGGGGTTCTATAAAAGGAGAAAGACCCCATGAGTGATATACAACAGAAATTACAGGGACAGTCTATAAAAACAATGTCTTCACAGGCAACATGATGACAATTAATTCATATCGTTCAATAATCACTGTCAACGTGAATGGCCTAAGTGCTCCCATAAAATGGCACAGGGTTGCAGATTGGTTAAAAAGACAGGACCCATCCATATGCTGTCTACAAGAGACTCATTTTGAACCTAAAGATACATCCAGACTGAAAGGGAAGGGATGGAGATCCATCTTCCATGCCAGCGGACCTCAAAAGAAAGCTGGGGTAGCAATTCTTATATCAGACAAATTAGATTTTAAACTAAAGTCTGTAATTAGACACACAGAAGGACACTATATCATTCTTAAAGGGTCTATCCAACAGAAGATCTAACAATTGTAAACATCTATGCCCCCAACATGGGAGCAGCCATCTACATAAGCCAACTGTTAACC
>NW_027875667.1:0-248 GCF_054177405.1 Leptonychotes weddellii | reverse complement strand
TGCACCGTGCAGCTTGGGAACCGGCTCAGGAGCGAATGTTGTGTTTGCCTCAAGACACGTGTGTGGATACAGCCCCCAGGCTTCCCTGCTGGCCTGTTCCAGGGTTTTCCGTCCAGTAGTGTGCACGTCACCCTCAGTGTTCAGGGACCACACAACAGCGGGCAGCGTGTGGGGTCTGAGGGGAGCCGAACAGACCCCCACAGCTCTTCTCTGCCCCCTGACGATGCTGCAGGGTCCCCCGTTGCTAC
>NW_027875666.1:0-248 GCF_054177405.1 Leptonychotes weddellii | reverse complement strand
GTTTCTTAGACCCGAACTCATCACCTAAAAAGAACGTGCCCCGGGGTGATTGTGCCATGGTTCTCGATGCACCTCCTTGCCCGGAAGTCTTCTTGAGGTGGGAGGGGGACCCAGGGCCCATGTGACCGGTTCCATTCCCCTGAACTCAGGCATCTTTGGGTTTGGTGGCAAGTACTCTGACAGTTCTCAGTGCTCAGCCAGGCCCACCAATTTCTGTGGCTTTTTGGCCTCCAAGAGCCCCATTAGCG
>NW_027875665.1:0-248 GCF_054177405.1 Leptonychotes weddellii | reverse complement strand
TAAAAAAGGTTTTATTGTGAATCACGTGCACTCTTTTTTTTTTTTTTTGCCATTTCTATGTCAATCTCTTATTTTCATCTGGAGAGTCAACATAAATTGCCTATTCCATCTAATGCAATTTTTTTTTTTTTAAAGATTTTATTTATTTATTTGACAGAGAGAGACACAGCGAGAGAGGGAACACAAGCAGGGGGAGTGGAAGAGGGAGAAGCAGGCTCCCCGCAGAGCAGGGAGGCCGATGCGGGACT
>NW_027875664.1:0-248 GCF_054177405.1 Leptonychotes weddellii | reverse complement strand
GGTCACTCTTTAATTGTGGACATTTTAATAGGTGTGTAGAAGTACACTATTGTAGCTTTGATTTGAAATTCCCTAATGACAAGGGACGTTGAGCCTCTTTTCATGTACCTATTTGACATCCATATATTTGCTTTAATGAAGTATCTGTTTAAACCTTGTGTCCATGTTTTTAAATTGGGCTGTTTTCTTCTTAAATTTCAAGATTTCTTTATATATTCTGGCTGCAAGTCCCTCATCAGACATGTAAT
>NW_027875663.1:0-248 GCF_054177405.1 Leptonychotes weddellii | reverse complement strand
TAAAGCCACCCAGAAAGTCGTAGTAAAGTACCCACCCCGAAAATGTTCATTGAGACCTCACCTTCATCAGCAGTTTCCAGGTCCTGGGGAAAGAGCTCCGTTTATGAGCAGGTCCCTACGGAACACCCATAGTGAGGCAACAGAGATAATAACTAATTATATCAACTATCAGGTGGTGTTCGGGGCAAGAAAGATAAATCTGGACGAAGGGAAAGATGCTATTCTAGATATGCTGCTCAGGGAAGTTT
>NW_027875662.1:0-248 GCF_054177405.1 Leptonychotes weddellii | reverse complement strand
TAACAAGTGAAGAGGAAAGGTATTTCCAGGCACTTGAATGCTATTTTTGTTTTTAATTGAGGTGCAATTTACATAACACAATTGACCTTTTTTTTTTTTGACAGAATCAAACAACCATACAGCAACTTTATTGTGTTTAGCTCTGAACAACAGAACACACTCTCATTTTTATTATAGAACTACCGTTACAGCGTCATATAGCCATTTAAGAGGAATTTCTAGTAACTGATTTTCCAACAGCAGGAAAG
>NW_027875661.1:0-248 GCF_054177405.1 Leptonychotes weddellii | reverse complement strand
GTGATAGGTATGAGTCCTAAGCGCTTGACTTATGTTCCCTCATGTGCCGTCACAGCAACTCCCTGATGACTGTTACTGCCCCACTTGAGGGGGGGAGGGGAAGGCTCAGAGAGGGTGGCAGACTTCTGCAAGACCACACAGCTAGGGAGTAGAGGGGCTGGGCTCCAGACCAGATCCGCTGGTCTCAAAGCTACCCCCCGCCCAGGTAGGCTACTAGGACTTCGCTAGGTGGTGTTTGGGAATGAACT
>NW_027875660.1:0-248 GCF_054177405.1 Leptonychotes weddellii | reverse complement strand
GAGCTGGATTCTGGGGCTTGGATGACGCCTCCATGGACAGCCTGAGAAACTCTATTCTCCCCAATTCCACTTCCTACCTGTGTAGATGACATCCACCAGCTGTGGCCAGGTGAGAGGGGTTCCAAGAATGCTCCTGATCCAGCTCAGGAGAGGCCTTGAGGGTTCCCAGTGCCCGAGCTGGCTCTGGTGCCTTTGATGTATCCAAAGGCCAGCCTGATCTCTCCACCCATCCTTCACTCTCAGCCCGG
>NW_027875659.1:0-248 GCF_054177405.1 Leptonychotes weddellii | reverse complement strand
GCTCTCTCTCACTATCTCTGTCTCTCTCAAATAAATAAATAAAATATTAAAAAAAAAAAAAGAATTCCTCATATCAGTGAAATCATATGATACATGCTAGGTGAAATTAGTCAAGCAGAGAAAGACATGTATCTTTCCCTCAAACTTCTAAGAGTTTTCTCATGTTTTCTAGAATTTCCAGTGGAGAAGGGAACTTCAGTCCACTTCAAAGATTCACTAGCATCGTGAGTGAAAGCCGGAAGACCACT
>NW_027875658.1:0-248 GCF_054177405.1 Leptonychotes weddellii | reverse complement strand
TTGGAGAGTTTGAGGTCCCCACAGTTTAGTCATACTGAGTCAATGCCTATATATATATATATATGCCTATTTATATATATATAAATCTATGTGGTTATGATCACTTGTTAAATGACTTCATTGACTCTCCTGGTGGACATACATGTACATGCGTGCTAGACTCCCAAGGAGAACATGAGGCTCCTTTGGGAAGGAAGTATGTCTCTCCCTTTGCTGATGTTCCTCCAGTGCCTGCTATGGAGGGCTGT
>NW_027875657.1:0-1739 GCF_054177405.1 Leptonychotes weddellii | reverse complement strand
CCACCCCCCTCCCCTCTAAAACCCTCAGTTTGTTTCTCAGAGTCCATAGTCTCTCATGGTTTGTCTCCCCCTCCGATTTCCCCCCCTTCATTTTTCCCTTCCTACTATCTTCTTTTTTTTAACTAATCAATTTCATTTTAATCGTAAAACAAAACAAGAAACATAGTTTTGTCTTCTTTTTCTTTCTTTCCTCCAAATGAAGACTCTCCACTAACATCTGCCTAACATTCCTGTGTACTACTAAATATTCTTAAATTGTATCTCTGTCATTACATGTCTTGGTGTGAACTAATATTTTATTCTTATTTTTTTGAAAGATTTTATTTATTTATTTGACAGAGAGAGAGACAGCGAGAGAGGGAACACAAGCAGGGGGAGTAGGGGAGGGAGAAGCAGGCTTCCCACTGAGCAGGGAGCCCCACGGGGGGCTCGATCCCAGGACCCCGGGATCATGACCTGAGCCAAAGGCAGACGCTTAACAACTGAGACACCCAAGCGCCCCTTACTCTTATTTTTTTAAAGATTTTATTTATTTATTTGTCAGAGAGAGAGAGCACAAGCAGGGGGAGCGGCAGGCAGAGGGAGAAGCAGGCTCCCCACTGAGCAAGGAGCCCAATGTGGGACTCGATCCCAGAACCCCGGGATCATGACCTGAGCAGATGCTTAACCAACTGAGTCACCCAGGCGTCCCTGTGTGAACTAATATTTTAAAATGTTATCTTTATACTGTTGGTTGATTTGGGCAGAATGTCTGGGTATTGATGCCTTAAATGCTCTCTCCAGTGATCTTACCACTAGCTCTCCATCCTTCCATCCCCGCTGGGAGTTATTCCTTAAGGTCCATCAAACTCAAGGCACTCCTCTCTGACTACTACACTGATCAGCCTAAGAAAATTTCTCTCCCCTCTAACTCCAATACAGCACTTACTGAAGTAGGTACTCATTCAGTACCAATACCTCTGTCAGATAACATTAATTATCTTTATATGTGTACACCTAGCCTCTTCACCCAGACTATAAATTCCCTGAAGGGAGGCATGCTGCCTTCCAAATCCCTGTATCACCAGAGGCCCACCACAAATACTTAACAAAAGTTCTCTTGGGGCACCTTGGTGGCTCAATTGGTTAAGTGTCCGACTCTTGATTTCGGCTCAGGTCATAATCTCAGGGTTGTGGGATTAAGCCCCACATCAGTCTCTGTGCTCCTCTGTGTGAGGAGTCTGCTTGAGATTCTCTCCCTCTCCCTCTCGCCCCCCCACTCGCATGCTCTCTCTAAATAAATAAATAAAATCTTTGAAGAAAAAAAGTTCTCAGTCATTGCTGAATGTTATGGATTTCTTGCTAGAGAGAACAAAGCAAATATTGACATTAAGCCTTCTAAAACTAAAAATTCTTATAGGATATAAAGTATAATTTCACTCTTTCATGAAGACTTTTTCCTAGATGACTGCCACATCTATGAAAAATCTTTTTCAACTAAGATTTAATTTTGTTTCCAGATAAGAAAAACTACACAGCATGTATTTTACTGGGTGACATGTTCAGGAATTATTGGTGCCTGGAGTAGGCTTGATTTTCTTATTTATTTGTTTGGTTGTTTTAATATTTTTACCCACTTCAGATAAGAATAAAATTAAGAATTTTTTTTTTATTTTTTATTATGTTATGTTAATCACCATACACTACATCATTAGTTTTGTTTTTTGGGGTTTTTTTTATTTTATTTATTTATTTTTTTT
>NW_027875656.1:0-248 GCF_054177405.1 Leptonychotes weddellii | reverse complement strand
TCTCACTGGCTTAGTCGGCCATCTTAGGACACAGATTTTCCCCATTATATCCCCCCTTTGATGCCCCTTTAAACACCTAGTTTAAAGGGCATCATTTTCATCTTCTATGGGGCGATAGTGAGTAAGGAGTAACTGGAGTCTGATTTTAGCAATTTGAGAAGTGATAAACCTAGTAAGGGCATTAAGAATACAAGGACCAGGGCGCCTGGGTGGCTCAGTTGGTTGAGCCACTGCCTTCGGCTCAGGTC
>NW_027875655.1:0-248 GCF_054177405.1 Leptonychotes weddellii | reverse complement strand
TCTCTGCCTCCCGGGGAGTCAGGTTTCTCTGGGCTAGGAGGATTTAATATGCCTGGAATGGGCACTGCAATGTGATTTTGTTATTTGTCTCAGGACACAAGACTGAACTATATTACTTGTTAATTTAATGGTGCAGTTGAAGAGTCTTGTCCTCCGGATTGGGACCACTGCCCCTGAGGATACAGAAATCCTTTAGTCCAGAGCAGTTCAGGGCTGCCAAGGCTACTTATTTCATTGACTTACCCATC
>NW_027875654.1:0-248 GCF_054177405.1 Leptonychotes weddellii | reverse complement strand
TTCCTGGTCCACACTGTCTGGAGGCCTTCGAAGACCTTCAAGAAATATAAGCATCCACTCTCTGTCACTCTACATTTCTAGAGGAAAACACCCATTTCTAGGGGAAGGTGGGGGTAGCCTGTGAGGCCACAGCAGGGGCTCCAGCCCCTCAAGGCCATCAGCTCTGCTCTCTGACCCCAGGAGCTTCCCCTCCTGTTCTTCACTAAGACCTGCCCTGCTTCCCACCTGCCTTGCCCCACACGCTGCCT
>NW_027875653.1:0-248 GCF_054177405.1 Leptonychotes weddellii | reverse complement strand
TGCACCGTGCAGCTTGGGAACCGGCTCAGGAGCGAATGTTGTGTTTGCTTCAAGACACGTGTGTGGATACAGCCCCCAGGCTTCCCTGCTGGCCTGTTCCAGGGTTTTCCGTCCAGTAGTGTGCACGTCACCCTCAGTGTTCAGGGACCACACAACAGCGGGCAGCGTGTGGGGTCTGAGGGGAGCCGAACAGACCCCCCACAGCTCTTCTCTGCCCCCTGACGATGCTGCAGGGTCCCCCGTTGCTA
>NW_027875652.1:0-248 GCF_054177405.1 Leptonychotes weddellii | reverse complement strand
TGCCACCAAGCGATTCTCTTGAGACAACCAGGTGGATGTCCTCCAATTCAACTCAGCCCTCACACCGCCTACCTGCAGCCAGCGTCAGATCCCGCAGGTTAAGGGCTCCGTCCCACAAGACGGCCCCCTCGCTCCTACTTCTGACACCAGCGGCAAGTCCAGGTCCCCTGTGCTTTGGCTCCCAGCTAGACATCCCAGGTTCCCCCCTTGGGTTCGATTAATCTACCAGAGCGGCTCACAGAACTCAG
>NW_027875651.1:0-248 GCF_054177405.1 Leptonychotes weddellii | reverse complement strand
TATAATTGTTTCCTTTTAGACTAGAGATTCTTCATCCTCCCATTTAATAAATAGTACATCCTAAACAAATTTAGTGTCAGGAGGTAGTCTGAAATCCAAATAAAGGTTCATATGGATATGGTGACCTACTGAGCCCTTTCATAATCCTTTTGAGGAGAGAACTTCTAGCTTATTCACTTTTGAGCGAGGTGAAGTGAGCGCTTGTGGAGACCCAGCGCCCAGAGATCAGCATAGAACTCTGTTCAAAT
>NW_027875650.1:0-248 GCF_054177405.1 Leptonychotes weddellii | reverse complement strand
TGATGAGAATTTGAGAGTTTCATACCAGTTAGGACTCCTTCCAAATAGGAGTATAGAAAACCCCAAATCAAACTGACTTAGGAAACAGGGGATTTATTGACCCAAGTAACTGAAAAGTACAAGTTTCTCTCTTTTCGGAGAAGTTCTGTTTGTTGCCATCCTTCTCAGTGTGTCCAAACAAAGGAGGTGACTATGTCTGGTCCATATCTTACATCTTTTCTGGGTTAAAATCCAGGGGGAAAGAGGGG
>NW_027875649.1:0-248 GCF_054177405.1 Leptonychotes weddellii | reverse complement strand
ATGCAGACTTTACAACTTTATAACAATTGTATCTATTATATTTACTGCTACACACACACACACACACACACACCCCAGGATAAAAGCAACAAAAATACAATTCTTTCCTTAAATTTTGCCTTTCAAAATAACGGTATTACATAAACATACAATTGATCATTGAAGTGATTCTGCCAGAAGTCCCCAAATTTTAAGGGTTTCCTTTGTCAGATTCTACTTATGGGTTGCCAGAAATTCTGTTCCATCTT
>NW_027875648.1:0-248 GCF_054177405.1 Leptonychotes weddellii | reverse complement strand
TAACAAGTGAAGAAGAAAGGTATTTCCAGGCACTTGAATGCTATTTTTTTTTTTAATTGAGGTGCAATTTACATAACACAATTGACCTTTTTTTTTTTTGACAGAATCAAACAACCATACAGCAACTTTATTGTGTTTAGCTCTGAACAACAGAACACACTCTCATTTTTATTATAGAACTACCGTTACAGCGTCATATAGCCATTTAAGAGGAATTTCTAGTAACTGATTTTCCAACAGCAGGAAAG
>NW_027875647.1:0-248 GCF_054177405.1 Leptonychotes weddellii | reverse complement strand
TGGCAATGTATCCATGAATTTAGAATTTTCTTATATCAAAGTATTTATATTAATTTTCCTTGTATCTAATTAAACAAATTTATTTCTATTTATAAATAGGTGATGCTATAAAACTTTTAGATGTTAGTCTAGTTTATGTCCACATTTTTCTCATTATGATTCTGACCAGTCAGCCATAGGAGTGAGACACTAAAATCATGTTCATTCTAAAAAACACTGCCCCTCCCTGGTTACAGCTGTTTAAAGGA
>NW_027875646.1:0-1739 GCF_054177405.1 Leptonychotes weddellii | reverse complement strand
AAGAAGAATTAATACCTATTCTTCTGAAGCTGTTTCAAAGAATAGAAATGGAAGGAAAACATCCAAACTCATTTTATGAGGCCAGCATTACCCTGATTCCAAAACCAGGCAAAGACCCCATCAAAAAGGAGAATTACAGATCAATATCCCTGATCAATATGGATGCAAAAATTCTCACCAAAATACTAGCCAATAGGATCCAATAGTACATTAAAAGTATTATTTCACCATGACCAAGTGGGATTTATTCCTGGGCTGCAAGTTTGGTTCAACATCTGCATATCAATCAATGTGATATAATACATTAATAAAAGAAAGAACAAGAAACATATGATCCTCTCAATAGCTGCAGAAAAAGCATTTGACAAAGTACAGCATCCTTTCTTGATTAAAACTCTTCACAGTTTAAGGATAGAGGATACATACCTCAATATCATAAAAGCCATCTATGAAAAACCCATACTCAATGGGGAAAAACTGAGAGCTTTTCCCCTAAGGTCAGGAACACAGCAGGGATGTCCACTATCACCACTGTTGTTCAACATAGTACAAGACATCCTAGCCTCAGCAATCAGACAACAAAAAGAAATAAAAGGCATCCAAATTAGCAAAAAAGAAGTGAAACTCACTTTTTGCATGTGAGATTATACTTTATGTGGAAAACCCAAAGACTCCACCCCAAAACTGCTAGAACTCATACAGGAATGCAGTAAAGTGGCAGGATATAAAATCAATGCACAGAAATCAGTGGCATTCCTATACAGCAACAACAAAACAGAAGAAAGAGAAATGAAGGAGCCGATCCCATTTACAATTGCACCCAAAACTATAAGATACCTAGGAATAAATCTAACCAAAGAGGCAAAGGAGCTGTATTCAGAAAACTATAGAACACTCATGAAAGAAATTGAGGAAGACACAAGGAAATGGAAAAACATTCTATGCTCATGGATTGGAAGAACAAATACTGTGAAAATGTCTATACTACCTAGAGCAATCTACACATTTAATGCAATCCCTATCAAAATACCATCCACTTTTTTCAAAGAAATGGAACAAATAATCCTAAAATTTGTATGGAACCAGGAAAGACCCAAATAGCCAGAGGAATGTTGAAAAAGAAAAGCAAAGCCAGTGGCATCACAATTCCAGACTTTAAGCTCTATTACAAAGCTGTAATCAAGACAGTATGGTACTGGCACAAAAACAGACATGTAGGTGAGTGGATCAGAATAGAGAGCCCAGAAATGGACCCTCGACTCTATGGTCAACTCATCTTTGACAAAGCAGAAAAGAAATGTCCAATGGGAAAAAGACAGTCTCTTCAACAAATGGTTTTGGGAAAATTGGACAGCCACATGCAGAAGAATGAACCTGGACCATTTCCTTACACTACACACAAAAATAGACTCAAAATGGATGGAAGACCTAAATGTGAGACAGGAATCCATCAAAATCCTTGAGGAGAACACAGGCAGCAACCTCTTCGACCTCAGCCACAGCAACTTCTTCCTAGAAACATAGCCAAAGGCAAGGGAAGCAAGGGCAAAAATGAACTAGTGGGACTTCATCAAGATAAATAGCCTTTTTCACAGCAAGGGAAAGTCAACAAAACCAAAAGACAACCGACAGAATGGGAGAAGATATTTGCAAATGACATATCAGATAAAGGGCTAGTACCCAAAATCTATAAAGAACTCATCAAACTCAACACCCAAAGAACAAATAATCCAATCAAG
>NW_027875645.1:0-248 GCF_054177405.1 Leptonychotes weddellii | reverse complement strand
TTTTTCGACTCCTTCCCTCGCGAGTGTATGATGGAGTTTTCCAGAAGCTACATGACATGTGACATTGCAACAGATTGAATGCAGAAGCAAATACTAGAATCCAACAGAGATTTACCAAAAAAAAAAAAAAAAGTGAAATAATGCTTCTCACTAAATTTATTTTGTTTTGAAAATAAAGTTATTTTTATAAATAATGTATGAGGGGCACCCGGGTGGGTAGGTGGGTTAAGTGACTGACTCTTTTTTTT
>NW_027875644.1:0-248 GCF_054177405.1 Leptonychotes weddellii | reverse complement strand
TATCTTTTTTCTTTGGAAGGAAATAGACACATAGTTACACAGACACATGCAAAGACACACACAGCCTTCCCGAACAGGCTAACTACTATAAGGAAGCCAAACGATAGGACTGCACCCTTATAATGAAGGGCAAGGGGTCAAGGAAGCCAAGTTTACAGTTTTCTAAATAAAATAGTTTTTTTTTTAAAAGATTTATTTATTTTATTTATTAGAGAGAGAGAGAGCATGAGAGGGGGGAAGGGCAGGGG
>NW_027875643.1:0-248 GCF_054177405.1 Leptonychotes weddellii | reverse complement strand
TACCTTGATACCAAAACAAGGAAAAGATGTTCTAAAATCGAAAAAGAAAGGAAAGAGAAGGAAAAAAGGAAAGACAGAAAAGAAGGAAGGAAAGATACAGACCAATATTTTTATAAAAGTAGATACAAGAATTTTCAACAAATTTAATACATTGACTCCAACAAGGTATATAAAAGAAATTATACACCATAACTAAATGGGATTTATTACAGGTATATGAGGCTGAATCAATCTCCAAAAAATTCAGT
>NW_027875642.1:0-248 GCF_054177405.1 Leptonychotes weddellii | reverse complement strand
GGGCTCAGAGAAGACGCATCCTGCAAACCATGAACCACAGAGGAGACCGCGGGGAGGAGGCCAGACTGGCAGGTGGGGCCTCAGGAGACAGGGGAGCTGGGGGCAAAGCTTCCCCAGGGGACCACGTGACGCTATCCACGTGACAGCTGCCATCGCCCAAAGCTTCCTTCCTGAGAAGATGCTGCCGATGGCGTCCCCAGGCTCTTGGAAAGTCGGATTTTGTTCTGTTATTTCTTCCATGAATCTTC
>NW_027875641.1:0-248 GCF_054177405.1 Leptonychotes weddellii | reverse complement strand
TCAGGATGATGCAGTTGTGGCCCCATCCCAGGTCTGCATGTACTAAAGGAGGAAAAGGAACACACCTGAGGAGCCAGAGTGTGATGAAGGCTCAGGAAGATGTGTGAAGAGAACATTCTGGGAGCCCGAAGGAGAACCTGGTATTCTTCAAGGTGTATGAAGCCCTGAAAATGGAACCTGCCTCTCTGTCCCTGCCCTCACCTTCACCCTGCTACACCCATAACCGACTGGTGCCCCCCACCCCCCAT
>NW_027875640.1:0-248 GCF_054177405.1 Leptonychotes weddellii | reverse complement strand
TTTTTTTTTTTAAACAAATTTGGGTATCATGAAGCCAGAGCCTTTATTTGCCTGATTCTGGCTGAAATCTCATCTGCTTTTCCATGTGCAGCACATTGCGACCCCATTCTGAAAAGCACCATCATTTCTTTTTTTTTCTTTTTTTAAAGATTTATTTATTTATTTGAGAGAGCGAGAATGAGAGAGAGAGCACATGAGAGGGGGGAGGGTCAGAGGGAGAAGCAGACTCCCCGCCAAGCAGGGAGCCC
>NW_027875639.1:0-248 GCF_054177405.1 Leptonychotes weddellii | reverse complement strand
TGAGCCCCTGGCAACAGTCAGCGGAGAGAAGGTCATGCTCTCAAGTCCCGGCAGCTTTGCCTAGTTGCTTCCATTCCACCAAATCCAGGGAGGACCCCTCTGATTAACAGAGCCTGCACCACATGTCTAGCCTACCTGCAAGAGACATCGGGAAAGGGTCAGCCAAATTTCCCTTTCTGTGGTGGCACATGGGGTGGGCACTGCTCCCCCCCCCCCGGGGCTGAAGGGGTGCAGATATCCCCAGCCAC
>NW_027875638.1:0-248 GCF_054177405.1 Leptonychotes weddellii | reverse complement strand
TGGAGAGAAAGATTTTTCACAAACCAGACCAGGTGTGTGACAACTTCACACTGCTTCGGGTCAGTCAGCATTAATGTCCTCCTTTTTTGGCCTTTCCTCTGCCTTTGGTGGAAGATGCGTGATGGGCAGCAGCGAGCTGCTTTAAGATAGCGGTCTTCCTAGGAGGCAGCGTCCCCCGAGTGTCTGGTGTGTCATCATCCGGACAGTGTTTCAGAATAATGAGTTCCTGAAGTAATACTGTGCAAAAG
>NW_027875637.1:0-248 GCF_054177405.1 Leptonychotes weddellii | reverse complement strand
TTTGATAGAAATTAGCAGCCACTTATAACAAAACCCAATGTCAAACAAAGGTAGAAAGAAACTGCGTACTTGTTTTCAAAAGCCAATGGAAGCATAATTTAAAAACATGAAACCCCAAACCATTGTCACTAAAACGAGGATTAAATTGGAGATTCACCTGTCACCACCATTATTCATCGTGGGTCTGGTGGTGCTGGTGCTGGTGGGTCTGGTGGGTCTGGTGGTCCTGGTGCTGGTGGGTCTGGTGG
>NW_027875636.1:0-248 GCF_054177405.1 Leptonychotes weddellii | reverse complement strand
TTGTTCCTGAGCCCGGGGCTGGTTTAGGACCCTTTCCAGATGACCGTGTTGCGTGACGTGCGGCTGAGCCATTGGCCATCTGCACCAGCCAGGAGGAAAGTGGGCACTTCCCTCTGTCCCCACGGACGGCAGTGACCTGAGGCTACCTTGTGATGGTCGGGTTCCACTTCGCTGGTTTACGAAAGCTGGATTAGACACTCCTTGGCATATGCCAGGCAGGGACATTTGCCATAATGTGTAACTGACTG
>NW_027875635.1:0-1739 GCF_054177405.1 Leptonychotes weddellii | reverse complement strand
TATCTCTCTTTTTCTCAGCTTCTTTATTTTCCATCATTTGGTCTTCTTTATCACTAATTCTCTCTTCTGCCTCATTTATCCTAGCAGTTAGAGCCTCCATTTTTGATTGCACCTCATTAATAGCCTTTTTAAGTTCGACTTGGTTAGATTTTAGTTCTTTTATTTCTCCAGAAAGGGTTTCTCTAATAACTTTCATGTTTTTTTCAAGCCCCACTAGTATCTTTAAAATCATCATTCTGAACTCCAGTTCTGACATCTTACTAATGTCCATATCGATTAGGTCCCTGGGACTCAGTACTGTCTCTTGTTCTTTTTGTTGAGGTGATTTTTTCTGTCTTGTCATTTTGTGCAGAGGAGAATGGATGAATGAGAGAACAAAATGCTAACAAGGTAACATCATCCCCAGAAAATATACTCTAAACAAATCAGAAAAGACCTGAAACTGGGGGGAAAGAAAAAAGAAAAAAGAAAAAAAAAAAAGAAAGAGAAAGATAAAGACAAACAAAAACAAAACAAAATAAAGAAAACAGGATATGATCAAATATGATCAGGCTGGTGCATAGATCAGTGCCACACACCAGATTTTGGGCCTATTTTGGTCTGGTAGAAGAAAGTGCCTCCCAAAATTTTAAAGAAAGAAAAACATATATGTACAAAAATAAGGGTTAATACGATGAAGGGATGGAATATGACTCTAAAGATGAAAATTATAAAAGATTTTATAAAAGGAATTTAAGATAAGAAGTTGGTTGAAAAAAGAAAGAAGAGGATTTAAAAAAAAAAGGGAGAGAATGTGCTCAGGCAGGAGACTAGAACAAAGCCATAGACAAGAGATTTAGGGTATATTTTGATCTGTTAGAAGAAACTGTATCCCAAAATTTTAAAGAGAGAACAACTTATATATATATACCAAAAATAAGCGTAACTACTATGAGGGGATAGAATATGACTCTAAAAATGAAAAATAAAAAAGATTTTTTTTTTAAAAAAAGGGATTGATAAGATGTTGGTTGAAAAAGGGAAAAAATATTTTAAAAAAAAGAGAGCTAAAAAAATTCAAATAAACAAAATTAACTTTGAAAGACTAAAGCATCATGGGAGAAAAGCCACGAATTCTATGTGCCATATTCCCCTAGGGCTCGAGTTCTGCTGTTCTCCTTGATGGGTAAACTTGGTCTTGGCTGGCTGTTCTTGCTGATCTTCTGGGGGAGGAGCCTGTTGCCATGGTTCCCAAATGTCTCTGCCGGAGGCAGAATTGTCCTGCCCTTGCTGGTCCGGACTAAGTAATCTGCTCAGGTTTCCCCTTGGGAGCTTCCTTCTTTCCATACATCTGTGTGATAGTGTGTGTATGCAATATGTTGGAAAACAATACCTATAAACAAAGCCAAATAAAATAAAGCTTATTTTCAATCAGTTATTTATTTTTAAAGTTTTTTCTCTTTATAACTTTATTTTATAATGAAGCATAAATATATTTTCAATGAAAAAAGTCAAATATAAAGATTAAAATTTGAAATATTCCTTTACCAGCTCCTTGACAGTTTTTGTGCTTCCAAATTATTAGTTAGAAATTAAGATTCTAATCTTTTTGATTGATTCACATACATGCACACCTTATATCTCTTACTCTTAGATATCTCTATGTCCTAGGTCATCATTCTTGTGGTACATTTGAACCCTAAGTCAGTTCTTCTCTCTGGATCTGGGGATATGTTTTTCTTTTCTTTTCTTTTCTTTTC
>NW_027875634.1:0-13127 GCF_054177405.1 Leptonychotes weddellii | reverse complement strand
AGTGCTCAATATCGCTCGGCATCAGGGAAATCCAAATCAAAACCTCAATGAGATACCACCTCACACCAGTCAGAATGGCTAAAATTAACAAGTCAGGAAACGACAGATGTTGGCGGGGATGCGGAGAAAGGGGAACCCTCCTACACTGTTGGTGGGAATGCAAGCTGGTGCAGCCACTCTGGAAAACTGTATGGAGGTTTCTCAAAAAGTTGAAAATAGAGCTACCATATTTCTTGTCTTTTTGATAAGAGGTATGATTTGATGTCTCATTGTGGTTTTGATTTGCATTTCTCTGATGATTGGTGATGTTGAGCATCTTTTCATGTGCCTTTTGCCTATCTTCTTTGGAAAAATGTCTATTCAGATCCTCTGCCCATTTTTTAATCAGATTGTTTATTTTCTTATTATTGAGTTGTATGAGTTCTTTATATATTTTGGTAATTAGCTCCTTATCGGATATATGATAAACAAATACCTTTTCCCATTCAGAAGGTTGCCTTTTTATTTTGTTAATGGTTTCCTTCACTGTGAAAAAGCATTTTGGTTTGCTGTAGTCCCAGTCATTTAGTTTTGGTTTTGTTGAAATTACCTTTGGAGTCAGATCCAAAAAAATACAGCCAAAAGTGAGGTCAAGGAGCTTACTACCTATGTTTTCTTCTAGGAATTTTATGGTCTTATATTCAACTTTTTAATCCATTTTGAGTTAATTTTTATATATAGTATAAATAGAGGTTCAGTTTCACTATTTTGCATGTAGCTGTCCAGTTTTCCCAGCACCATTTATTGAAGAAACTGTCCTTTCCCCATTTGTCATAATTCACCATATATGCATGGATTTACTTCTGGGCTCTTTATTCTTTTCCATTGATTTGTGTGTCTGTTTTTATTCCAATATCATACTGTTTTGATTACTGTAGCTTTGTAGTAGAGTTTGAAATTAAGGAGTGTGTTGCCTGTAACTTTGTTCTTCTTTGTCAAGATTGCTATTCAAGGTCTTTTGTGATTCCAACAAATTTTAGAATTATTTGTTCTAGTTATATGAAAAATGCCATTGGAATTTTTATAGAGATTGCATTGAATCTGTAGATTGCTTTGTGTAGTATGGACATTTTAACATTAGTAAGTCTTCTAGTCCATGAGTACAGAATTTATTTGTGTCTTCAGTTTATCAGTGTCATAGTTTTCTGTGTACAAGTCTTTCACCTCCTTGGCTAAGTTTATTTTTAGGTATTTTATTCTTTTTGATGCCTTTGTGAATGATATTGTTTTCTTAGTTTCTCTTTATGATAGTTCATTATAGTATATAGAAACACAACCAATTTCTGTATATTGATTTTTGTATCCTACAACTTTACTTAACTCATTTATTAATTCTAACAGATTTTGAGGGGTCTTTAGGGTTTTCTATATGTAAATCATGTCATCTGCAAATTACGACAGTTTTACTTTTTCCTTTCCTATTTGAATGACTTTTATTTCTTTTTCTTACCTAATTGCTCTGTCTAGGATTTCCAATATTGTGTTGAATGAAAGTGGTGAGAGAGGGCATCCTTGTCTTGCTTCTAATCTTAGAGGAAAACATTTCAGCTTTTCACCATTGAGTATGATATTAGCTATGGGTGTGTCATATATGGCCTTTATAATGTTGAGGTATGTTTCCTCTATCATCACTTTGTTGAGAGTTTTTATCATGATTGGATGTCGAATTTTGTCAGATACTTTTTATGAATCCATTGAGATGATCTTATGATTTTTATTCTTCATTTTGTTAATGTAGTATATCACACTGTTTAAAATGCTGATGTTGGACCATCCTTGCATCTGTGGAATAAATCCCCCTTCATCATGACGTGTGACCCTTTTAATGTACTTTTAACTTTCATTTGCTAATATTTTGTTGAGGATTTTTGCCTCTGCATTCATCAAGGTTATTGGCTTGTAATTTTCTTTTTTTTGTGATGTTCTTGTCTGGTTTTGGTATCAGAGTAATTCTGGCCTCATAAAACGAGTTTAAGAGCATTACCTCCTCTTCAGTTTTGTGGAAAGTTTGAGATTAGCTATTAATCTTTGAATGTTTAGTAGAGTTTACCAGTGATGCCATCTGGGCCTGAACTTTTGTTTCCTGAAAGGTTTTTGATTACCAATTCAATTTCCTTTCTACTAATGAGTCCATTCAGATTTTTTATTTCTTCATGATTCAGTCTTGGAAAGTTGTATTTTTCTAGGAATTTATTTATTTCTTGTAGGTTTTCCAGCTTTTTGGTATATAATTGTTCATTATAGTCTTTTATATCTTTTGATTTTTGTGTTATCAGTTATAATTTCTTTCATTACTAATTTTATTTATTTGAGTCTTCTCTCTCTTTGCTTGGTGAGTCTAGCTAAACGTTTGTCAATTTTGTTTATCCTTTCAAAGAACGAGCTCTTAGTTTCATTGATCTTTTTTTTTTTAGTTTCTGTTTCATTTATTTCCACTTTTATCTTTATTATGTCCTTCTTTATACTAACTTCAGGCTGTTTTTGCTCTTCTTTTTCTAGTTCCTTTAGGTATAAAGTTAAATTATTTATTTGATTTTTTGTGTGTTTCTTGATGTAGACCTGTATTGCTATACATATTCCTTCTAGAACTGCTTTTGCAGCATCTCATAGATTTTGGGTTGTTGTATTTCCATTTTTGTTTGTCTCAAGGTATTTTTTGATTACCTTTTGATTTCTTCATTGACTTGTTGGTTAGTCTGTAACATGTTATTTAATCTTGTGATTTTTCCAGTTTTCTTCTTGTAATTGATTTCTAGTTTGATACCATGTAGTCAGAAAAAAATGCTTAATATGATTTCAACCTTATTAAATTTATTGAAACTTGTTTTTGTAGCTTAACATATGATCTATCATGGAGTACATTTCATGTGCACTTGAGAAGAATGTCTTTTCTGATGCTCTGTGGATGGAATGTTTTATATATCTATTAAGTCCATCTGGTCTAATGTGTCATTTAAGGCTGATGTTTCCTTATTGATTTTCTGTCTGGATGATCTATCTGCCAATGTAAGTGGGATGTTAAAATCTCCTACCATTATTGTATTACTGTCAATTTCTCCTTTTAGGTCTGTTAATATTTGCTTTACATATTTAGGTGCTCCTATGTTGTGTGCATATACACTTAACAAATGTTATATCCTCTTTTTGGATTGACCACCCCCATCATTATGCAGTGCTCTTCTTTGTCTTTTATTACAATCTTTTTTTTTAAAGTCTATTTTGTCTGATATAAATACAGCTATACCAGCTTTCTTTTCATTTCCATTTGCTTAGAAAATCTTTTCCCATATCTCTACTTTCAGTCTATGGGTGTGCTTACATTTGAAGTGAGTCTCTTGTAAGCAACATATAGATGAGTCTTTTTTTTAATCCATTCAGCCACTCTATGTCTTTTGATTGAATTTAGCCCATTTAAAGTAATAATTGGTATGTATGTACTTATTGCCATTCTGTTATTTTTTGGCTGTTTTTGGCTGTTTTTTGTAGTTTCTTTGTTCCTTTCTTCTCTTGCTCTCTTGTGGTTTGGTAAATTTCTTTAGTATTATGTTTAGATTCGTTTCTCATTATCTTTTGTGTATCTACTGTAGGTTTTTGCTTTGTGGTTACCATGATGTTTACATATAACTGTTTATATACATAGCAGTCTATTTTAAGTTTGTAGCAACTTAAATTTGAAGACATTTTAAAATCTCTGCATTTTTAGCCTCCCACACATTTTATGTCTTTGATGTCATATTTTACTTTTTTTAAAACTTTGTGTATCCCTTAACTAATTATTGTGTGGGTACAGTTAATTTTACTACTTTTGTCTTTTAACCTTCACACTAGCTTTAAAAGCGGTTAATCCCCTACCCATATATACATATATTTACCTTTACCAGTGAGATTTTTACTTTCATACGTTTTCTTGTTATCAGTGCCTTTTCTTTTGAGCTTAAAGAAGACCCTTTAACATTTCATGTAAGGCTGATATAGTAGTGATTAACTTTTTATCTCTTAGTTGCCTAGAAAACTTTCTATCTCCATTTCTGAATCATAACCTTGCCATGTAGAGTATTCTTGGTTGGCAGGTCTTTCCTTTCAGCACCTTGAATATATCATGCTACTCCCTTCTAGCCTTCAGAATTTCTGATAAGAAATCTGCACATAGCCTTCTGGGGGGTTCCCTTATATATAACATGTTCTTTTTCTCTTGCTGCTTTTAAGATTCTCTCTTTAACATGTGACATTTTAATCATAATTTGTCTTGTTGTGGATCTCTTTGGGTTCATCTTATTTGAGAATCTTTGCTTCTCAGACCTACATGTCTGTTTTCTTTCCAGGTTAAGGAAGTTTTCAGTCATTCAAGTTAGTTTTCTGGCCCTTTTTTCTCTCTTTTCTCATTCTCAAATTCCTGTAATGCAAATGTTATTCCGCTTGATGTTGTACATTAGGTCTCTTAAACTGTCTTTACTTTTTTTCATTCTTTTTTCTTTTTGTTGCTGTCTTTGGGTGAGTTCCATGCCCTATCTAACAGGCTACTGATTCATTTATACTTCAACCAGTCTGCTGTTTAACCCTTTTAGTGTATTTTTCATTGCAGTAATTGCATTCTTCAGCTCTGTGGCTTCTCTTTGTTACTTTCCTGTATTTTCCATCTCATTGTTGAAGTTCTTAACTGAGTTTGTCCTGAATTTGGTAAGCATCTTCAGGGCCATTACTTTGAACTCTTTATCAGGCAGGTTACTCCATTTCATTAATTTTTTTTTTCTGAGGTCTTTGCCTCGTTGTTTCATTTGTAACATATTCCTCTGGTTGTTTTGTTTTGTTTTTTCTTTCCCCCTTCATTTTGCTTGACTCTCTGTTTGTTTCTATATATTAGATGAAATAGCTGCCTCTCCCATTCTTAAAGGTGTATTCTTTTGTAGAACATGAACCTTATTGTTCCACCCTTAAACCTTTGTGATTATCTAAGTAGCTTCATTTTTTCTTGATAGGTCCCAATTGTTGAGGGTATGGCAGGATCTGTTCGTGTTCCAAAGGGAATGATCTTAGTCAGCAACTACATTCAGGCTGAGTGGAAGCCAGATCATAGGCAGCAGCTTCTAAAGTATACAAATATATATACATAGTCCCATGGGACCACAATCATAGACCCTACTGACCTCCAGACCAGGAGATCTGGATGTGTCCCCTGGGCAACAGTTGCAAGAACTGGGGCTTCAGACAAATGTATAAACTACTGTCTGGGAGGTAACAGCAAGCTGTGGCAAGGCCAAGGGAGGATGTACACATGATGTCTCCCTGCCTGTGTTCCCTGTAAACACCTCTGTAACCTCTGGATGTGTACTAAACCTGAAGCCTGTCCTTCAGTTGAAGCTCCAGGGCAATTAAATGGGCTTCTTTCATGTGCAGACTAGGGGTGTATTTCGGTCTGCTGTCTGTGTAGTGCCTTGGGTATGATACTGTGCCCAGAACTGTCTTTCTTATTATTATGGTCCTGTGGAGCCCAGGAGCACAAGCCCCTCTGGTCACCAGAACCAGGCAATCAAGAGGAATCTTCTGTATAGATTGTACTTTAGCAAGGCTGTGGAAGAGTGTTGGGTACCCCTGTAGCCTTAGTGAGCCCTGAGATGAGCTCTGAGGCAGGGCATACCCTAGCAAGATTATGTCTGGGCATGCCCACCTGAGCTAGCGAGGTAGAGGTGGAGGGCAAAAAATGACACTTTCTAGTTGCCTCTGTCCCTGAGGAAAATCCCAGCTAATCCCTGCCCCTCCAGCAGATGCTTTAAGATTAGCAGCTGAATGACCTTCACATATAATCTAGTCATCTTCAAACTGCTGCCTGCTGCCTTTGGGTTCCTGGGACAAGTGAGTCTGCACATGAGTTCCTCAAAAGTAAAATCTCAGATCCCCACAACTCCCTGGATACCCTAGATGTAAGCCCCATTGGTTTCCAATGCCAGATATTTTTGGAAATGTCTCCTCTCTCTGGTGCAGGTCCTCAGAGTTGGGGTGCCCAATGTGGGGCACAAACTCCTCACTTCTCAGGGAGCGACTCTGGTCCATGAGATCCCTCCCTCTATATAGTATGTTGTCATGCAGGTGGTAGGGTTTTTGGCAAGACCTTGTCTCTGCCTCTCCTACCCATCCCTTTTATCCCTTGTGAAGAATGCTGTTCAGCTAGTTTTCAGTTCCTTTTCATCAGGAATTATTCCATATGTTGTTGTAGTTTTGGTGTATCTATGGAGGAGGTGAGTTCAGGGTCTTCCTGTGCCAACATCTTGGACCTCCCCCTTGCTGTGGCAGTTTTGGAGGACGTGTTTTCTACATGGGGTGGCTGCAAAATGGAGTAGGATTGCCTAAGACACATTGGATTTTGTAAGAGTGAGATACAGTCTTTGTTTAAGTCACTGGGATTTCTGAGTTGATTTGTTCCTGAAGCTTAGCCTTGTTGAACATTGACTAATAACTGTCTCCAAAAAAATATACATTTCTTGGGGCACCTGGGTGGCTCAGTCGGTTAAGCGGCTGCCTTCAACTCAGGTCATGATCCCAGGGTCCTGGGATCGAGCCCCACACCGGGATCCCTGCTCAGCGGAGAGCCTGCTTCTCCCTCTCCCTCTGCCTGCCGCTCTGCCTACTTGTGCGCGCTCTCTCTCTCTCTGTCAAATAAATAAATAAAATCTTTAAAATATATATATATATATATATACACATTTCTCAAAATTGTTGAGATAAATTATCATGTATGGCTCACTGTAACACACCTGGTTTCTCCCTATGTCCCTAAAAGAACTCAAATTTATTCTCAAATTTTTAATGTAATTTTAATGTTTTATTATAAAAATGTTTATTTTTAGAAAAGTTAGAAACTAAAGTATAAAGATAATAAAAACTACCCATAATTCTACTACAAAGATAACTTGTTGAGGGGCACCAGGCTGGCTCAGCCAGAAGAACATGTAACTCTTGATCTCGGGGTTGTGAGTTCAAACCCCATGTTGAGTGTGGAGATTACTTAAAAATAAAATCTTAAAACAAAACAAAGATAACTTGCTGATACCCCCAGTTGTTGGACATTTATGTGACCAGTGTGGTTTCCTGTATTTGTCATTACAACTAGTGATATGAAGAACATTCTTGTATCAAAACCACTATTCAAACAGAAAAGAGGATGATGAATTTCCTCTATAAAACACTGTGTGTTGCTTACAGACTTTCTCCACCATCTCTAGCTTCTTCAGTGGCAGTATTTTTTTTTTTTAAATTCTGTCACATGCTGTTTAGGAGATACAACTGTCAAAGGGCCCTACTCATTGTCTACTGTGATTGTGTTGTAGTGAAAGAGTTAATCTTCTTAGTCTACTTCTTTTCATCCTTTAGTCTTAGATAAAACACTACCTTGAAAAAAATATTTTCATATCTGAACACTAAGCTCTTTTCTTATGCTCTAATCCAAAACATTATAGACTTTTTGACTATGCATTATCTCCTATGGCCAAGTCTCTTCGAACATGCAGTGGAAAGACTGTCTACACATGGGAAGATACTAGAGCAAAAGCCAAGACATTTCACATGAAAGGGTGAAACGAAAATATTTATCATAATGTGCTTCTTTTACTGGTCTTGTAACAAATGATAGGCAGTCCACTTATCCTATCAATGAAAAATGAACTTTTTCTACTTTGATACTAATGATATTTATTATCCAATATGGTAAATTTGTATTTAAAAGACTTGTTTTCTTAAATTATCCTTTTTGGTTTTTTTTTAATATTTGAAAATTATTTATTGGGTTTGAGTAAAAATTAGCATTTACAAAGAGTGAAATCACAATGACTTCAGAATCGTTATGTACAGAATTGCAACTTGAACACCATATTTCCTAGTAGATTTAAAAAATTTTATTGACATTTAGCCCTTTCACAAAAAGAGAAGTTTAGGATGTGTTTATTGTTGAATCATACATGCCTTTGTTCAAGGAGCATTGAAGAGCTAGACTTGAGAGGTCCCCTAGTATGGGGCCTACTTAAACACAATTGCAGTGAAAGCCCTGTGCTCTGCTTTTGTCTTCAGCCTTACTCACTCAATTTCTCTCCCTTTTATATAACCCAGCACCATTCTATTCTAGCCAAGTTTATCTCTGCACCACTCAGGCAAGCCCCATGCTGCTCTTTGTAAATGTCACTCTTAGAAGGATAGTCTCAGGGTGTTTTCTGAAAGAATTATTTTTTAAAGGGTTCACTGACTGAATTCACTCTGGAGGATAGTTTGGGTTGGGGGCTTTTTTTAACCTTCCAGGAGAGTGTCTGGAGACAGAGCAGGCAGCCCATTATTGACTCAGAAAACTCTCTGGACTTGTTAGGTGGATAAACAGTAAAAGAATAGGTCTGAGTTAGATTCTCCTGCAGTGTCTGATGCAGCAGCCGGGTTTCTTAGTGACCTTATCTGTCACCGATTTTAATATCTGTACTGGAAAATTATTCAGTGTTACCCATTCAGACTAGTGAATTAAACATCTGTAATATAACTTATCGTTGTAATATCAAAGCTGTGAAGATGCATATTTTGTGACAGTTTGGTCAGATTTAGACTCTTTAGTCAGAAATGATAATACAGATGACATTTGAGGGCTTCTTAATTTACAAAAATGTATATGAGAGGATTTTGTACTTATTTGTGTGTTGTGCTAAAGGTTTTCCTTGGAAGTTCATAAATCATTCTAAATGACTGCTCCTAAGATTTAAATCATTTTTAAAATGTTACACAAAAACAAATGTCACTTAACATCTAGAATGTTTTAGAGTTAAAACAAATTTATCCATAATAAAGTCACAAAAATTTTGTACACTAGAGAGGAAGATTGACTTCTGCATTTGGGGTCCTCAATTACCTAAATACTAATTTGAGGGAAAGGGGACAGAAGCCAAGAATAAAATCTACCAGGTTATTCTAGGGTAGGAAAAGGAGTCTTTGGTATGTGTAGTGATATTGCTTAATAATATCTGTTTTGTATAGCATAAATCAATACAGAGAGATAATTCACTTATCTCTATTATGAATTAATTTTAATTCAAATACTTGTTCACTAATATCTCAATAGATTTTAACTTTTTATATTTTTTTCTAATCATAAATTATTCTTCATTTAGAAACTTATTAAATGTAAAGCTGCATGAAAAAAAGTAAAGATCACCCATATCCCATTACTCAGAGATAACTATTATAGTATAGTCATGCATTTTGGTCAGTACTACTTTTATCTAAGTGGAAAAATTGAAATTCTACTTTAGATAGTGTTTTTATCTTTTTTAAATTTCATTTACCTATATCATTAAGTATTCACCAGTGTTAGTTGCATAGTAGTTCACTATGTGGATGTACTATAGTACCAAAATTAATTTAGTTCTTCCTGAACCTTTAGTTGCTTTTTCTTTTCTCTTCTCTTCTCCTTTCTTTCTTTTTCTAGTGTTTGAGGCTATCTTAAACCATTCCACAGTGAAGTACTTTGTATGTGATTACTTATATATATCTCTAATTGTTTCTGTAAAGTGCATCACTCTGAGTGGGTTAAAGAAGATGAACTCATTTATGTTTAAAAATGTGAATATTTTAAAACTAACGTAGTAGTCTTAAATAACTTTTATATATTTATTTTAAGAATAAACTGTTTATTGTAAGAGCCCAAAACTGGAAACAACTGAAATGTTCACCAACAAGAGCATATTGCCATTCAAAAAAGTATATACTGTATGATTTCATTTATATGAAACCCTAGGAAAGACAATTCTAATTAATAGTAATGGAAAGCAGTGGTGGGAATTGATTGACTGTAGAAAATTTATAAAATACAGATAAGCAAAGAGAAGGGAATTATTCTTACCATGTAGAGATTTGTATAGCACACTTTTTTTAGATACATAGGTACATGAACAAATTCAGTTTAGTGAGGTTTATTTATTGACTTAACAGGCAAGATTTCATAAGTAACTCTGCCACTTTTGCTATTCTCAAGATTATTTTAAGCTGTCACTCTTTTATGATCTTTTTAATTTTTTAAAAAATATTGTGCACTGCTCTGTCACTTAACTATAAGAAGAAACCTCCACATGATGATGAGGTATATGTTAAGTAAGTCTGTCTCCTATTAAGTGTTTCTGCAGCTTTGATCTCCATTTATTATAGGAAGCAGTAGAGATTCCTAAAATTGTTATTATTTTCCCTATAATTAGCCTACATTATAAAATTACTAATATGCATTTAAATTAAACAATAGCCTCTTTTCTTCTGTCCTTCAGCTGAGGAATTTTCCATGCTTCATTATGTTCCATTGTTTACCTTACAGTAGGGCCCCCAACATCCACACCACTGATGTGTTATTGGGGGGGTACTGCTGTGCGTTGTGGTATGGTTAGCAGCATCCTGGCCTCAACCTCCTAGGTGCCAGTAACATCTCAGCATGAGTTGTGACAAACAAAAACATCTCCAGACATTCCCAAATGTCCTTCGGGAGGCAAATTCACTCCTAGTTGAGAGCCTTGACTTAAAGATAAGGCAGCACTTTATTGTATTATTAATATTCCTTAATTATATGCATCTCCCTCTCAGTCACCTATTATCCTTCTGATTATTAGGCTCTGGCCTTTGTGTTCTGCTGTGATTTCAGATTAATGAGATAAAACTTTGAGAGGCCTTGGCTGTGTATGTCCATATACACCCCAGTTACTTCTGAACATCAACTAAATAAAGGCACCCTTTGGAATGCCACTGTCTTGGACCATGAGAAATGGAGAGACACTACAGATCTGATCAGAGTTCTTACAACTTTACAGCTGGTGTTTAACTACACATGACTGTCTGCTAGATTTTATTAAAAACAAATTAAGCAGACTTAATTTTACTTCTACATATAAGCAGGTGTTTAACAAGGTTAAAAGTAAAGGACTCCGGGGGAATTTTCAAGTTAGTGGAACTCATTGGTGCTTTTCCAATCAGCTGGGAAAGAATGCTTGGAAAATTAGAGACATTTGAGAAGAAGGAGAGAATTTTTTAACAGCGGAAATAGCTATCCTTATTGTCATTTTGGGTTAGATAAAGGTTATTTTCCAAATGGGAGGCTGGTGAGTATACCTTAAAACAGTTATTAACTCATGTTCAACAGTTACTGTCCTAAAGAAACAATCTGGGAAAGAAACAATAAGAGAACAGAGTTGTCCTCATGGAGCTTACAGTATTGGGGAAAATTATACATAAACACTTTTACAGTTGGATAACTTTACTATCAGTGAGAAATAGTTACTTTATCGATCAACAGTGTTTCATCAGTTGCCAAATGGGTCGTGCAGACAGTAACAGCAGGAATTTAGACAACAGAATCCTGTAGACTGGAGAGTTTAGAAATGTGAGATTAGAAAAGCTCGTATCTGAGCTTAGAAAGGAAATAGGCAGAGGAGGTAAAGAGGAGAATCTCTGTGGAGGAGGGTGGCATGTGTTAAGAGGTCGATATAAGAGAGCTCAAAGCATATTTGGTGTGTAGAACTAGAAAAAAAAAAAGCCGGAAGGAGAGGCTGAAGCCAGATCCTTGAGGACTTGACTATCAGGCTAAGGAATTTTGATTAAATAATGGAAGCTAATGTTCTGTGAAGCAGTAATCCCAACAGATGCCTTTTGAATAAAGTGTTCTATGGTTAAATAAACTTGGAAAGTGTTGCATGCTAAGTGTGTATGCCGTCCTGATGACTTAAAATGCATATTGGTATTTAAAGGCTATGATTAGCTTCATTTAAGCCAGCATTTACAAATGCATTTGATCACAAGGTACATATGGAGGAGGGTTATGAGGAATAAGAACATAAAGTACCTATCAACAGTGGAACAACTTAGAATTTGCAATTTTATAATAGGGAGGCTTTAACCATGTTTTAGAAACAGGAGGTGGTATTATCAAAGAGATATTTTAGTCAGTATCAGCTTGAATAAAATATTCAGAAGATAGGACCCTTACAACGGAGAAAGCTTCTGTTCCAGCTTTTCATTGATTTGGTTTTTCATTCTTTCATCCCTCCACAAATACTTATTAAACAAATACTATCTGTTGTGTGCTAAGCAAGGTGAATAAAGTGGTGAAGAAAGGAGAAATGGTCTTTGCCATCATGGAGTTTAGAATCTAAAGGAAGAAGACAAATGTAGATTTAAATTTTTACAGATATCGTTTAAAGTAAAGAAAGCAAAGAAAGACTACCCTTCTACTTTTTTGTTGAACAATGATGCTGAAAGAGACCATTTCACTTCCTCTTAAATATGTCACTAAACCTTGTTAAAATAATTTAATTTTGCTGGTCTTAAGGTTTAAGTGTAGCTTTATTTAATCTTGGACCAGCTTAGCATTTTGAAAATAACATTTAAAAATACCAATTTGGAGAAAAGAAAGGAAGTATAAGGAGAAGAGAGAAAGAAGAGTTTTTATTTGTAATGTTTTTACTTTTGTTTGATATATATGCAAAAAAAGTGCACATATCATGAATGTACAACTTGCTTAATTTTCACAAACTGAACACACCTATGAAACCAAAACAAAACAGAATGTTATCAGCCCCCCAAAACACCCCTCATTTTCCTTCCAGTTATGACCTTCCCTGCCCATCAGAGTAACCACTATCCCTACTTCTTTCATCAAAGACTATATTTGCCTCTGTGTGTGTGTGTGTGTGTGTGTTGTGTATAAATGCAGTCATCCATTATATAGAATTTTAAAGGAAGACAAGAAGGCATGTTTGGTTCTAAATACAGATCTTTCTGTAAATCAGTGGTTCTCAAAATTGGTCACACATTGGTAGCACCTAGGAGCTTTTAAAAGTTGCTCACCTCTAAATCTTAACTTTAAAAGGATACTTAACATAGTCGGTATGAGGTGAGGCCTGAGCGACAGCCTTTTAAAAGCTCTCCAGATGAAGAGCCAAGATGTCCATCGACAGATGAATGGATAAAGATGTGGTATTTATATACAATGGAATATTATGCAGCCATCAAAAGGAATGAAATCTTGCCATTTGCAATGACGTGGATGGAACTGAAGGGTATTATGCTGAGCAAAATAAGTCAATCAG
>NW_027875633.1:0-248 GCF_054177405.1 Leptonychotes weddellii | reverse complement strand
CCTCAGTATCCACATCCCCACCAGCGCCATATGTTTGTTATCACGGATAAACCTACATTGACACATCATTATCACCCAAAGTCCGTAGTGTATGTTACAGTTCACTTTTGGTTTTGTACATTCTATGGGTTTGGACAGATGTGTAATGACATGTATTCATCATTATAGTATCGTACAGAGTATTTTCACTGCCCTAAAACTCCCCTGCGCTCCACCTATTCATCTTACCCACAGCTCTGGCAATCACT
>NW_027875632.1:0-248 GCF_054177405.1 Leptonychotes weddellii | reverse complement strand
TGGAAAGTGTCAATGTGGGGTGCAGGGTACCTGTGGTTGAGTTGTGAAGTAGGGAGAATGGTTGGAGCAAAGGCAGGAGGATACTTCATGCATGGATTCATTTTTACAGGAAGATCATGTTGATGCTTGGAAAAGTTGGCCTAGGAGTGAGATTTAGACTATCATTTCTATTTTCAGAATTAAATACACCTTTGGAACATGATGAAGATTGTGCTGTTTTACATGACATGTTGAGAAGCTTTCCAATT
>NW_027875631.1:0-248 GCF_054177405.1 Leptonychotes weddellii | reverse complement strand
CTCAGACCCTCTCCCAGCGGAGTGGCGTCCTCGGGCCCGGTCCTTCAGGTTGTTGTTCTTGTCGGCCCGGGACGGGAGCCGCTGACAGCAAGGGAGGACTGAACCTTGCTTTTGACCTGGCTTTTGCCTCGTGAGGCTAGGGATGAGTTCAGAAGGAACTATGCTTCTAACCTCAAGTAAAACGCAGAGAAAACTGCTCACTCTCTTTACCCACGTGTGCTGATGGCTTTTGGTTTTTTCCATGGTGG
>NW_027875630.1:0-248 GCF_054177405.1 Leptonychotes weddellii | reverse complement strand
ACAGCCCTCCATAGCAGGCACTGGAGGAACATCAGCAAAGGGAGAGACATACTTCCTTCCCAAAGGAGCCTCATGTTCTCCTTGGGAGTCTAGCACGCATGTACATGTATGTCCACCAGGAGAGTCAATGAAGTCATTTAACAAGTGATCATAACCACATAGATTTATATATATATAAATAGGCATATATATATATATAGGCATTGACTCAGTATGACTAAACTGTGGGGACCTCAAACTCTCCAATT
>NW_027875629.1:0-248 GCF_054177405.1 Leptonychotes weddellii | reverse complement strand
GTACAGATGTGAGAAAGGGACCACTGCAGTCCTCACTGAAAAAGTCACCGCCCTGGAAATCGAGGTGCTGGAAGAAACAGTTCAAACAATGGACACTTCCTGAATGGTGTCCATGGAGTACCTGGGCTTCGAGCAGGATGGGAATCACCCTGATGGGCTGATTAGTGCTCTGCAGGATGGGGGGTGGGGGGCAGTGGCAGCTCCCCTATAAGACCTTCATTTGGCGCAGTGTCTGCTGAATGAGACCC
>NW_027875628.1:0-248 GCF_054177405.1 Leptonychotes weddellii | reverse complement strand
CTTTAGTACCAGTTTGAAATTGAGTGCAAGGGTGGTCAATAGGTGGCTTTCTGCAGTTCTCTGGCAGCTTTTTGCCTGTTTTCTTCCAAAGGACTCCAAACCCACTAGTTTCCACAGGTTTCTGCTTTTTAAATTTTTCTTCTATTCTTCTAGAAAATTAATTTTTAATATACTGTCATCAGAATTTTGTACACCACAACGCTGCCTGTTAAATAGGTCTATTACTCATAAATACTGACTTTTATTCT
>NW_027875627.1:0-248 GCF_054177405.1 Leptonychotes weddellii | reverse complement strand
CCTCCAACATCCCCAACTCCAGCCAAGCCCCTGGCCCTGCCAGGGGACTGGGATGGAGATCAATGATATGTAGCCCAACATACATCAGAGCCTGAGCAGAGGACCAAATTTTGAAATCTAAGGCTCCCTTTCTAAAAGTTCACCTGAGTCTCTCAAACAGTCCTCTGGAAATTGACCCAAAGTCCCTATATTTTAATAAGGATCAGAGCACTTGCTGAAACAGGCTACCTCAAGTTGCTAATTCGGTG
>NW_027875626.1:0-248 GCF_054177405.1 Leptonychotes weddellii | reverse complement strand
ATGTTAACTGTATTCATTCAATCAATGTATATAAGAATTGGTGAAATACTTTGGAAACCTATGAGCATTTCTGCCTATACCAGTGTCTTAAAAAACTTATTTTTACACTGTACCCAAAGCAACAGTTAGAAAGATTCTGTATTGAAAACCCCAGCCCTTTCCCTACAAAGAGTTTTAGTGAAGTTCGAAAGTTTGTCAGGTCAGTATTTGGAAGGCTAAAAAGTACCTTGAGAAGATTGTTTTTAATT
>NW_027875625.1:0-248 GCF_054177405.1 Leptonychotes weddellii | reverse complement strand
TTTTTGGTTTATATCCTTGATTTTGTTGTTTTGTTTTGTTTTTTTTTTTAAGATTTTATTTATTTATTTGAGAGAGAGAGAATGAGAGACAGAGAGCATGAGAGGGAGGAGGGTCAGAGGGAGAAGCAGACTCCCCGCCGAGCAGGGAGCCCGATGCGGGACTCGATCCTGGGACTCCAGGATCATGACCTGAGCCGAAAGCAGTCGCTTAACCAACTGAGCCACCCAGGCGCCCCGATTTTGTTTTA
>NW_027875624.1:0-248 GCF_054177405.1 Leptonychotes weddellii | reverse complement strand
GTGTTGTCACGTGTCAGCTCCACACAACCCATCAGGCTGTGCCACAGAAGCCTCGTGGCAAATCCAAGAACTCCAGGTGTCAATTATGCAGCCAAACCCTCCATCAGGAAACAGGGCCTCATCTACTCACCAGGACTCCTCAGTGTGGACAAGAGTAAAGTTAAACAAACCAATAGGTCTTTGCCATTGTTGTCCAAGGAGACTCTCCTTCCCTTCCTGCCCTCCCCCAGAGTGCCACGAAGGATGAG
>NW_027875623.1:0-1739 GCF_054177405.1 Leptonychotes weddellii | reverse complement strand
CATGCGGCACTTCATTTTGTTTCTTACACTGTTACCAGGTCTGAACCACTGCATTCATTCTTATATTCTTAGTAACACAATATTTGCTAGATACCATCTTTCTAAAAATTGGAAAAAAAACAAAGATGAAAGTTCAGTAGGTGATTACAACTAAGGAAACTCTGGAAAAGAGGCCAATCCTAACAATCTCACTAAGAACAGAATGGCATGTGACGCAGCTCTTAAAAACCAAACACACAGCATTTGCTCAATTAGATTATACCTTGATCTTTATAACTCGAATTCAACAGTGGCCTGAGCCGAAGGCAGACGCCCAACGCCTCAAGTACAAATCTGGAACACGAATAACATTACACACAATCCAGTATCTAACTTTCAGATGATTTCAGATACTCAATAAAAAAGTTTTCCCCACTGCTATTATTTGATTATCTTTTTATTTTAAATACTTTATTTGAGAGAGAGAGCAAGAGACAGAGAGAGCACAAGCAGGGGTAAGGGGTAGAGGGAGAAGGAGACTCCCGGCTGAGCAGGGAGCTTGACACGGCCCAGAACCCTGGACCCTGGGATCATGGCCTGAGTCAAAGGCAGTTGCTTAATCGACTGAGCCACCCAGGTGCCCTATTTGGTTATCTTAATGTAACAACTGCACTAGTATTTTTTCTATGATACTGTGATAACTATTTCCTTGATAAAGCAAGCATTTAATGTAAATAATCTTCATTTGTTTGGCACAATAAGAAATACATGACATTAGCTACAAACTACCATATTATCTGTATGCCTTCATTCACCCCTATAGAGGATTTGAAAAGACCAGGTCTCTCCTGGATTAACACTCTACAAAAACAAGTGAACCATCAATGTGTGTGTGGGTGGGGGGGGGGTTATTTAAATACAAAAATCTCTAATTTTAGGTATAGCTTAATAAGAAACTTTTTTTAAATGTCTTTGGGAAACCACAATAATTTCTTTAAAACCATGTTTTTTAAAAATACAAAAAATAACAACTTAAACATATATATTTTTTACATGAATACCTTTTAGACAGCTTTTTTCTACATTGTCTGATAATAACCATAAATATTGGAGGTAAAAGTGTTAAGTGATAGGAAATCTGTCATTTTCAGAATATAGTTCTTTTTAACCTGTTTTCTCACGTCAGCCTAATGTTTGCTTCAATCAACATCCATTCATTCAGACAATAATATTTTAAAATTTTTACCGCATGAGACTCTTTAAAATACATTCAAACTTTGTACTAAAAATAAATACAATGTGCAAATTTTTTTTTTTTAAGATTTTATTTATTTATTTGACAGAGAGAGACACAGCTAGAGAGGGAACACAAGCAGGGGGAGTGGGAGAGAGAGAAGCAGGCCTCCCACAGAGCAGGGAGCCTGATGCGGGGCTTGAACCCAGGACCCCAGGATCATGACCTGAGCCGAAGGCAGACGCCCAACGACTGAGCCACCCAGGTGCCCCCCTCTTTTTTAAAGATTTTATTTATTTATTTGACAGAGAGATAGAGAGAGAGCACAAGTAGGCAGAGTGGCAGGCAGAGGAAGAGGGAGAAGCAGGCTCCCCGCCGAACAGGGAGCCCAATGCGGGGCTCAATCCCAGGACCCTGGGATCATGACCTGAGCCGAAGACAGATGCTCAACCGATTGAGCCACTCAGGCGCCCCACAATGTGCAAATATTTTCTTTTTTTTAATTTTTATTTATTTTATTTTATTT
>NW_027875622.1:0-248 GCF_054177405.1 Leptonychotes weddellii | reverse complement strand
ATTGGAGGAGGATAGAAAGAGTTCACTCTTGGTTTCATAATTCACTGATTTGTGTAACTTGGATATTTAAAATAAGCTTTGTTATGATTTAATAGACTTGCCTGCACTAGCAAAGAGGAGAAACTGTAAACACTGGAAGGGCAATTCTCAATTCATGAAAACTTCATACTAGCACATATCAGAACATCACTGTACATTCTGACTTGGCACCATCAAAATATTTTATACACATTCAGTTCCTTCTTCCT
>NW_027875621.1:0-248 GCF_054177405.1 Leptonychotes weddellii | reverse complement strand
CTGCTTCTCCCTCTGTCCCCCACCTCAGCTCATGTTCTCTCTCTCTCACTCGCTCTCTCTCAAAAAAATAAATAAAACAAAACAAAAAAAAAATCTTTGCATGCAGGCATAACAGTAACTGAAGAATAAGTTTATATGAGTGAACTTGTTTGATCAAAAGAGTGGATGAAAAAATAAGAAAACAAATTTAACCCCCCCCCAAAAAACCAAAAAGTGGATGAAGTCCAAATTCTTTTTTTTTTTTTTTT
>NW_027875620.1:0-248 GCF_054177405.1 Leptonychotes weddellii | reverse complement strand
TTGATCTATGTATGATCTATTGATAGAAATAGTCAAAGGATGACAAACGATGCACAGTAATTAATTCATGACCAATGTCTTGATGACTGACAGAATTTAGTGTCATTTATCTTCAAGCTCTAGATTAAGGTAAGTTCTTTAATGTAAGGGAATAGTCAAGGACAATAGTAAACAAGGAGACTCTAATATTCATTAAAAATATATATGTCATGTATATTGGAAAGGAACTTGACAGTCTTAGAGGAGAT
>NW_027875619.1:0-248 GCF_054177405.1 Leptonychotes weddellii | reverse complement strand
GCGCGGGTCAAACAAGTAAGTGAATGAGCGAGTGAGTGAATGAATGAAGGAACATGGTGAATAAATGAAGCACCAAATGAACAGATGGATGAATAAATGAGCAGACGGGCCACAGGTAGAATGAATCGGAGGGAGATGGCGGAACACTGTCACCGAAGCGAGGGGGGATCTTGTAGCAGCCTCTCGGGGGAGGCTCACGTGTAACGCAACGTGAGGGAAGAAGTTTCAAGGACAGAACGGCGACACAG
>NW_027875618.1:0-248 GCF_054177405.1 Leptonychotes weddellii | reverse complement strand
AGAAGCAGACTCCCTGCCGAGCAGGGAGCCCGATGCGGGACTCGATCCCGGGACTCCAGGATCATGACCTGAGCCGAAGGCAGTAGCTTAACCAACTGAGCCACCCAGGCGCCCTCTTATTTGATTTTAATGAAGGTACACTCTAGGCCATCAGTTTTCATAAGGAGCATGGTTAGGGAACCACTGATAATTAATATTTATGTGTACTATTTATCTACTTGTGTCTCTACTTTCACTTAAATTATTTT
>NW_027875617.1:0-248 GCF_054177405.1 Leptonychotes weddellii | reverse complement strand
TTCAGGTGAAGGACACCTGGGTGGCTCAGTCGGTTAAGCATCTGCCTTCAGCTCGGGTCATGATCCTGGGGTTCCTGGGATGGAGCCCTGAGTAGGGCTCCCTGCCCAGCGGGGAGTCTGCTTCTCCCTCTGCCTCCTACTCCTCTCATGCTCTCTCCCCTCCGCCCAATAAATCAATAAAATCTTAAAAAAAAAAAAAGAGTTCATGTGAAGTTTGGAAAACATAAGCGCCCCTATTTTCAAAGCAG
>NW_027875616.1:0-248 GCF_054177405.1 Leptonychotes weddellii | reverse complement strand
GTGGTGCCAAAATGATGTTTTAAAAGAAATGTATTTTGAAAACAAAAATAAAAATAAAAAAATAGATATAAGAAAAGTATTTTGTATAAAATATTAACTTGATCTCCCTCCTGGTATCCCAATAAAAATATCCAATATTAAGGATAGAAGACTCAGATTAAATAATAGCCACCATTTAAATACTTACCATGTACCAAGCGCTGTGTTAAGTGATTTATAAAACCAAATGCTCACATACCATATGATCC
>NW_027875615.1:0-248 GCF_054177405.1 Leptonychotes weddellii | reverse complement strand
ATTGGAGGAGGATAGAAAGAATTCACTCTTGGTTTCATAATTCACTGAGTTGTGTAACTTGGATATTTAAAATAAGCTTTGTTATGATTTAATAGACTTGCCTGCACTAGCAAAGAGGAGAAACTGTAAACACTGGAAGGGCAATTCTCAATTCATGAAAACTTCATACTAGCACATATCAGAACATCACTGTACATTCTGACTTGGCACCATCAAAATATTTTATACACATTCAGTTCCTTCTTCCT
>NW_027875614.1:0-248 GCF_054177405.1 Leptonychotes weddellii | reverse complement strand
GCGCGGGTCAAACAAGTAAGTGAATGAGCGAGTGAGTGAATGAATGAATGAACATGGTGAATAAATGAAGCACCAAATGAACAGATGGATGAATAAATGAGCAGACGGGCCACAGGTAGAATGAATCGGAGGGAGATGGCGGAACACTGTCACCGAAGCGAGGGGGGATCTTGTAGCAGCCTCTCGGGGGAGGCTCACGTGTAACGCAACGTGAGGGAAGAAGTTTCAAGGACAGAACGGCGACACAG
>NW_027875613.1:0-248 GCF_054177405.1 Leptonychotes weddellii | reverse complement strand
GAATTTGCATTCACTGAGCACCTACTACATGCCTGGCAAGCATACAGTGTGCCGGTGGTCCTCCTGTTCTCAGGTCAGACCTGGTCCTTCTTGTCTCTTGGCAACATCTGAATCCAGGACACCTGGGGGGTGGGGACGTTGCAAGTAGCTACATCGAGAGCCCCCCTGCTTGGCCGGGCCGGAGAGGCACCGATGAGGATCCCCAGCCGCATCCCTGCCAAGGCCAGAGAGGAAGCTTTGTGCCAGGG
>NW_027875612.1:0-1740 GCF_054177405.1 Leptonychotes weddellii | reverse complement strand
ACCACAAGCATGCTGGCTACCTGCAGAAACCCGAGGTTCTCTACCACAACCCCCCTGAGATGAGAGCCGTGCACAGTGTTCTCCTGCTGGTGCTTTGTTTTCTTTTCTTTTATTGGTCAGATTATATTATTTTGTTAAGCTTAAATTCCTCCTTAGAGAATAATTCTTTCATATTAATTGTTTGAGAGTTTCTAACTCTTGGTTAGGCAATTCTCAGCCCATTCATGCTGCTTCACAGAGATAGACATGTGGTTGAATGTTTGGCACACTCAGTAAAACTAAAAAAATGTCTGTTTTGTCATTGATCCTTTCAGTAAGGAAGCTTGAAACAACCATTAGTTTTGCTATGCTGTGTTTAAAAATAAAACAGGTAACGTGAACATGTAACAGATGTGTTAAAGATGGAATGAAACTTGTTCTCATAAAAGAAACTGGGGACCTTGGGCCCTGAGCTGACACAGGAGACCATGAACAGGGACTCAGTCATCTTGTTTTCCATCCTGCCACCCTCAAGAAGTAGCTTAAATTCTCATGTTGGGAAGATGGCTCCTTCACTACCAAGACTCCAGGAGTAAGAAACGGGGAAACAATTTGGCCAAGTTTATCAAAATTACGAGAGCATTTACCTTTTGACCCAGTAATTCCACTTCTAGGACCTGATCCTATAAATGTAATTGTTCATGTGAGAATTACAGTAGGAAAATATTATACGTTGCAGAGTTATTTTTTAAGAAACAAATATCCAGCCAAAGAGATTATTTTTCTAGTTATTTGAAAACATCCCTCCATCCATAAATATCCATCCTTACAAAGGGATTTTATAAAATTTTTGAAAAAATGAACAAGTTCGAATGTGCAGATAGGGTGTGACATCCATGGGAGATTTTAATCAATGAAAGAAAAGCAATTCCAGAGTAATGGTATCAAATGGGATAAAATATATTTAATTTGATGTTATGTACATGAAGAATCTCTGGAAGAATAAAAAATAAACTGTAAGAATAGTTTCCTGTTTTGAGAAAAACCAGGTAAATGGAGGCATAGTAGGCAGAAGTTCATTTTATGTCTTTCTATATTTTCTGATTTGCTAAACATGTGAATGTATCTTTTTTTTTAGATTTTTATTTGAGAGAAAGAGAGATAGCGAGAGAGAGAGGGCACAAGCAGGGGGAGAGGGAGAAGCAGGCTTCCCATGCAGGGAGCCCGACGTGGGGCTCGATCCCAGGACCCTGGGACCATGACCTGAGCTGAAGGCAGACACTTAATGACTGAGCCACCCAGGCGCCCCAGTGAATGTATCTTTTTACATGAATAAATAAACTAAATTTGAAAACAATTTGTGGGGTTTTTTCTAGCCATCATTTGTGAATGCTCTGGTACCCCCACAATGCAAACTGTCTATTATCAGAGAGCACAAAATGATCTGGCTTTACATTAATTTAAATGAAGAATTTAGTTCTTAATTTCTGAAATCGGAATTAATTATAGGGATGTGTGTACACGGTATGGTTCAGGCAATAGTGTGTCTGATGAAGTCATCTTGAAAAATATCCTATACTTTTTTATTTATTACATATGTTTATAGTACAAAATCTTAGAATTGATATAAATACGCTTTCCCTCCGTTTGTAAGAACCTCTTTACCATAGTTCAGGTTTGCTCATGTACGCTTGTAGGTATTTTATTCCTGTACTAAACACCGGTAATTACCTCCTTCTTTCTGGCTTCGTTATATCATGT
>NW_027875611.1:0-248 GCF_054177405.1 Leptonychotes weddellii | reverse complement strand
TCCTCCCCACTCTTCCCTGCTCCTCCCCACTCCTCCCTTGCTCCTCCCTGCTCCTCCCTGCTCCTCCCTGTTCCTCCCCGTGCACCTCCTGCCTCCCTCGCTCCAACCCTGAGTTCCCCACATTCCCTCAGGAACTGTCTCGCCCAGGGACCTCCACATCCCTGCTTCTAAGTAATCTGATCTAATACAAGTATTTTAAAGAGCATGGGAAGTTTTTTGAAATAATTTTAGAGTAAGGAAGTCTTTTC
>NW_027875610.1:0-248 GCF_054177405.1 Leptonychotes weddellii | reverse complement strand
CTCTCATTCTCTCTCTCTCAAATAAATAAATAAAATCTTTAAAAAAAAATTTTTTTTATATTTCCTGGTTAACCCGTTCATTCATTAGTAGGATATTCTTTAACCTCCATGTATTTGTGGTCTTTCCAAATTTTTTCTTGTGGTTGACTTCAACTTTCATAGCATTTTGGTCTGAAAATATGCATAGAATGATCGTGATCCAGGGCGCCTGGGTGGCTCAGTTGTTAAGCGTCTACCTTCAGCTCAGG
>NW_027875609.1:0-248 GCF_054177405.1 Leptonychotes weddellii | reverse complement strand
TGAATTGACATTAGGCAGATTAACAGGAAAAAATCAAATGTAACTTCGTACATACAAGAAGCCCACATACATGAGAGGTTCAAAGAGAGGAGGGTAAAATAGTGTTTATGCCATCCTGAGCTAAGGAATGGGAGATTGGCCTGGGGCTTCAAAGGGGAGGAGGGCAATTCCTAGGTCAATAAGAAGAGAGTGACGTCTGGTAATTAGATATTCGCCTTGCCATATGGTAACGCCCCAGCTGAAGTTCT
>NW_027875608.1:0-248 GCF_054177405.1 Leptonychotes weddellii | reverse complement strand
CTGCTGTGGGGCTTCGACAAGATAGGAAATGGAAAGGCGCTTGGTAAGTGCCAAGGCACTGGACAGGCACTGGGGTCAATGTGACCCCAACCTGGATTCCAGTGTTTTCCAGGGTGAGGAGCATGGAGGGGGGTGTGGGGAAAGAAGCCACTCCCATCGACTGGGAGCCATCCCTGGGTCACTGCTTTGCTTTGTCCCCGGAGATTGCTGCGCTCGATCCGCTGCCCCTCGCTCAGAGCAGGGAGGTG
>NW_027875607.1:0-248 GCF_054177405.1 Leptonychotes weddellii | reverse complement strand
TAGAGGGGAGGGGGGGTGGGAGGATGGGTTAGCCTGGTGGTGGGCATTGAGGAGGGCACATTCTGCATGGAGCACTGGGTGTTATGCACAAACAATGAATCATGGAACACTTCATCTAAAACTAATGATGTAATGTATGGGGATTAACATAAGAATAAAAAAAAATAAAAAAATAAAATGATTGTATGGAAAAAAAAAAGTTTCACTCTGGTAAAAAAAAAGAAAAATAAATTTGCAGTCACTAAAAT
>NW_027875606.1:0-248 GCF_054177405.1 Leptonychotes weddellii | reverse complement strand
GGTTAGACGCCCTCACGCGGTGCCCGTGCACCTGGGCTTGCCCCGTAGCAGAACGTAGCACCACCCCCGCGGGCCCACCAACACCTGTCAGCCTAGGGACCGGGCCTGTCCGCCTCTCTCTCGTGTTCTCAGGGAAGGGACTCAGCGGCTCTCCGCCCAGTGGACGGGAACGTTCATTGGGATACTCAGTTAAGTTGCCGTCCAGGGAACAGGGAGCATGAGCTCAACTCTAGCATGTGCCAGAGCTG
>NW_027875605.1:0-248 GCF_054177405.1 Leptonychotes weddellii | reverse complement strand
CTGCTTCTCCCTCTGTCCCCCACCTCAGCTCATGTTCTCTCTCTCTCACTCGCTCTCTCTCAAAAAAATAAATAAAACCAAAAAAAAAAAAAATCTTTGCATGCAGGCATAACAGTAACTGAAGAATAAGTTTATATGAGTGAACTTGTTTGATCAAAAGAGTGGATGAAAAAATAAGAAAACAAATTTAACCCCCCCCCAAAAAACCAAAAAGTGGATGAAGTCCAAATTCTTTTTTTTTTTTTTTT
>NW_027875604.1:0-248 GCF_054177405.1 Leptonychotes weddellii | reverse complement strand
GGAGTGGGAGAGGGAGAAGCAGGCTTCCCGCCAAGCAGAGAGCCCAACGTGGGGCTCGATCCCAAGACCCTGGGACCATGACCCCAGCCGAAGGCAGACGCCTAACGACTGAGCCACCCGGGCACCCCGTCAGTACTCACTCTTAAATAAGACTTTAGAATTCTAGGCTGAAACAATTTCTGGGTTTTTCTTTTTTTTTCCCTAGCTCTTTAAGGGTTTTAATCTATTAACCTCTTTGTCCAATTTTT
>NW_027875603.1:0-248 GCF_054177405.1 Leptonychotes weddellii | reverse complement strand
TGACCCGGCCCCCAAGAATGACCCTTCAGGAAGTGTGGGACCCCGAGCATGGCTCGGCCTCACCTTGCACCTTGGACACTGGGGTGTGCACGACAGTGTAAGAGCCTTCTCCCCAGCAGCTGGAGGGGACGGGCCGGAAGGGGAGTGAGAGAGCCCACCAGGATGACCGGAGGCAAACTCTCCCACAGCCCGGCAGAGCATGCTCGTAGCCCGCTCAGTGTAGTTTAAAGCAGAGGTGTGACACCTAT
>NW_027875602.1:0-248 GCF_054177405.1 Leptonychotes weddellii | reverse complement strand
CTCCGTGCTGAGCACCAGGATATAAGGACAAGTAAGACACAGTCATATTGCATGTACATGCAGTAGACCAGGGCCAAGTACAGAGGAGGGCAGGAATACCTGGGAGGGGCAAACCCAGCCTTGGGGAATCAAAGAGGTCTTCCAGGAGGAGGTGACATCTAGACAGTGACCTAAGAATGCCTAATAATACTAGCTAATAACCACGAAGGATGTATTACATATGAGATCTTTTAGATGCTTTATATCCT
>NW_027875601.1:0-1740 GCF_054177405.1 Leptonychotes weddellii | reverse complement strand
ACCTTGGAATAAACCTAACCAAAGAGGTAAAGGATCCATACTCTAGGAACTACAAAACACTCATGAAAGAAATTGAAGAAGACACAAAAAGATGGAAAAACATTCCATGCTCATGGATCGGAAGAATAAACATTGTTAAAATGTCTATGCTGCCCAGAGCAATCTATACCTTCAACGCCATCCCGAACAAAATACGAATGGTGTATTTCAAAGTGCTGGAAGAAACAATCTTAAAATTTGTATGGAATAAGAAAAGACTCTGAATAGCCAGGGAAATGTTGAAAAAGAGAAACAAAGCTGGGGGCATCACGTTGCCCGATTTCAAACTATATTACAAAGCTGTGATCACCAAGACAGCGTGGTACTGGCACAAAAACTGAAACATAGACCAGTGGAACAGAATAGAGAGCCCAGGAGTGCCTGGGTGGCTCAGTCATTAAGCATCTGCCTTCAGCTCAGGTCGTGATCCCAGGGTCCTGGGATTGAGTCCCGCATTGGGCTCCCTGCTCAGCGGGAAGTCTGCTTCTCCCTCTCCCACTCCCCCTGCTTATATTCCCTCTCTCACTGTCTCTCTCTCTCTGTCAAATAAATATATAACATCTTTAAAAACAAAATAGAGAGCCCAGATATGGACCCTCAACTCTATGGTCAAATAATCTTTGACAAAGCAGGAAACATATGCAATGGAAAAAAGACAGTCTCTTTAATAAATGGTGCTGGGAAGAATATACAGCTATATACAGAAGAATAAAACTCGACCATTCTCCTACACCATACACAAAGATAAACTCAAAATGGATGAAAGACCTCAATGTGAGACAGGAATCCATCAAAATCCTAGAGGAGGACATAAGCAGTAACCTCTTCAACATCGGCCACAGCAACTTCTTTCAAGACACATCTTCAAAGGCAAAGGAAACAAAAGTGAAAATGAACTTTTGGAACTTAATCAAGATAAAAAGCTTCTGCACAGCAAAGGAAACAGTCAACAAAACAAAGAGGCAACCCATAGAATGGGAGAAGACTTTTGCAAATGACACTACAGGAAAAGGGCTGATATCCAAAATCTATAAAGAACTTCTCAAACTTAACAGCCAAAAACCAAATAATCAAGTCAAAATATGGGCAGAAGACATGAACAGACACTTCCCAAAAGAAGACATACAAATGGCTAACAGACACATGAAAAAATGTTCACCATCATTAGCCATCAGGGAAATTCAAATCAAAACCACATTGAGATACCACCTTACACCAGTTAGAATGGCAAAAATTGACAAGGCAAGAAACAACAAATGTTGAAGAGGTTGTAGAGAAAGGGGAACCCTCTTACACTGTTGGTGGGAATGCAAGTTGGTACAGCCACTTTGGAAAACAGTGTAGAGGTTCCTCAAAAAATTAAAAATAGAGCTACCCCATGACCTAGCAATTGCACTCCTAGGTATTTACCCCAAAGACATAGATGTAGTGAAAAGAAGGACCATATGCACTCCAATGTTCATAGCAGCAATGTCCGCAATAGCCAAACTGTGGAAAGAGCCAGATGCCTTTCAACAGACGAATGGATAAAGAAGATGTAGTCCATATATACAATGGAATATTACTCAGCCATCACAAAGGATGAATACCCAACTTTTGCATCAACATGGATGGGACTGGAGGAGATTATGCTAAGTGAAATAAGTCAAGCAGAGAAAGTCAATTATCATATGGTTTCACTTATTTGTGGAACATAAGGAA
>NW_027875600.1:0-248 GCF_054177405.1 Leptonychotes weddellii | reverse complement strand
TCCTTCAGAATCCACTATGCAAAGATATATTGACACAATCTCAACTGTATGGTTATGTCTCTGATAAATCAGCCTGCTTCCTTCAGACCTTCACGGTCCACTGGAGATAAAATATGCACCCCCTTTTGGGGAGGGCAAGGGGCAGGCAGGCTGGGATGTACAGCCAAGTCTGCCGGGAAGGATCTCACGGGGAGGCTTCCGAGCCCGGGAGTCTGGGAATCCTGTGTGAGGGCACGGGGTCCCAACTG
>NW_027875598.1:0-248 GCF_054177405.1 Leptonychotes weddellii | reverse complement strand
GAATGGCAAGAATTGGGCTCAGAGATATGGGGTGAGGTTTGAAAAAGAGAACAGTTATATTATTATTCTAAATTAGTGAATGCCATAAAGGCATAAAAAATATTTTAGTTTTGAGCTAAAGGGGTTGAGATAGAAGATAATTTGGTGGATGGAAGCATTAGGTAATGAATGCTAGAAGGTACATCAAGAGAAGGAAGGAGGTGCTATAAGTGCAGCTGCTTAAAATGAAAGCTGCAGGTGTGGGTGTG
>NW_027875597.1:0-248 GCF_054177405.1 Leptonychotes weddellii | reverse complement strand
TGCATGGGGGAGCCTGAAATTCGGTTTAGCGCTATGGATGCAAAGTAGGGTTGATTGAGCATTTGGTGCGTCCAAAGGGCGTGGGAAGGGAAGGCTCCGTGGCGAGGTTACCAGTGAGGGTTGTGTGGATGCACAGGTATGCACAGGTGTTTGAGGACCAGGGTTTATGCTTAAACATCTGGGGCCAGCACTTAGGATCCATGGCTGGGGATGCTGGGTCCCCAGTGGGGGTGATCACCTGAACACTC
>NW_027875596.1:0-248 GCF_054177405.1 Leptonychotes weddellii | reverse complement strand
GACTGAATCAAGCATGCCTACGTCATGAAGCTTCTATGACGTCTTCCCGACAATGGGGTTCACGGAGCTTCTGAAATGGCGAACACGTCCACGTGCTCTGAGGGTGGCACATTCCAAGTCCACAGTGACAGAGGCTCCTGCACGGGGACCTGCACGCTCCCACACTCCTGCGCCTCTTCATCCGGCTGCTCGTGTGGATTCTTATAATAAGGCGTAACGGTAAGCATGGAATTCTCCTGAGATCTAGG
>NW_027875595.1:0-248 GCF_054177405.1 Leptonychotes weddellii | reverse complement strand
CTAGTCTCTAAAATGACATGGCAAGGGTATAGTTTGGGCCAAAATGTATTTCTTTTTTTTTTTTTTTAAGATTTTATTTATTTATTTGACAGAGAGACACAGCGAGAGAGGGAACACAAGCAGGGGGAGTGGGAGAGGGAGAAGCAGGCTCCCCGCAGAGCAGGGAGCCCGATGCGGGACTCGATCCCAGGACCCCGGGACCATGACCTGAGCCGAAGGCAGTCGCTTAACCAACTGAGCCACCCAGG
>NW_027875594.1:0-248 GCF_054177405.1 Leptonychotes weddellii | reverse complement strand
TGGTATGTCTGCATCACTCTTCTTGTATTTTTGTCAATGTTTTGAGCATCAATATCCCAGATTCTAACAGTATTTGCCCCTTTGGAATATGTGCTATAAACTAAGAAGTTGGCTTGCTTCTACCCATATTTCTTCTGCACCCCATTTATTGCCTTGTCTTTCTTATATTGAACATTTCTTCACTTTGTTAATCAAGAACCTTTTTTTTTTTTTTTAAGTTATGCTAGGACTGGTAAGAGATGTTAAGA
>NW_027875593.1:0-248 GCF_054177405.1 Leptonychotes weddellii | reverse complement strand
GCCTGTGCAGTAACCAAAACCCTTGGAAAGATCCAGAACATTCCCAGTGCCCCTTCCCATTCACCCTGTGTTCTTATGTGTTATGGGGAATGTTATGTGCTCCTTACAATTTCCCATCCTTTCTAAAATTCCGACGTGTGCTATTTGTAATCCGCACACAGTAATAATAATGAGCCTTCTTCGAAATGGAAGGAAAAGCTACGTTAACCCGTCCTGATGGAAAAGTTAAACACACCAAACCAAAAGTT
>NW_027875592.1:0-248 GCF_054177405.1 Leptonychotes weddellii | reverse complement strand
GGGGTAGGGACAAGGGTGCTGGAAATGTGGCTGTTATCACTGGTACGTGGGTTAGCGACTTAGAAGTTCCTCTTTCATGGCGTCTCGCATGGACAGACTTCTCAGTCCCGTGTGTGCTGGCCTCTCCCCCCAACTGCCGTCCCAGACACGGGGGTCCGTGGTGGCCCCTACTGACCTCAGAGGCACCTCGGATCTTGAACCAGACCTACCCGGAGTGCAAGGCAAGACTATTTATCTCGGAAGGAGTT
>NW_027875591.1:0-248 GCF_054177405.1 Leptonychotes weddellii | reverse complement strand
TATAGTTCACCAATTAATACCCTTTCTCTTATTCATTATGGCCCAGCCCCAGTGGCCTTTTGTATTATTTCTCTAGCGTGGTTGTTTCTGCCCTAAAGTTTTTGTTCTTACTTTTTGCCCTCAAATCTTCCCAAAGTTGATTTGTTTTGCTGTTGTCCAAGTCTCAGCGGGAATGTGTCTTCAAAATATCTTCCCAAAAAATGAACATAAGTAGCTTCCTCTGTCTTTCTCTATTCCATCACTTAGTG
>NW_027875590.1:0-1740 GCF_054177405.1 Leptonychotes weddellii | reverse complement strand
AAAAACTAAAAAGCAAAGTTACAATGTGCCTATCATAACAGATTATTAACTCCAGAGTAATGATTAAAAAGCAGGAACAGGGGCGCCTGGGTGGCTCAGTGGGTTAAGCGACTGTCATGATCCTGGAGTCCCTGGATCGAGTCCCGCATCGGGCTCCCTGCTCGGCGGGGAGCCTGCTTCTCCCTCTGACCCTCCCCCCTCTCATGTGCTCTCTCTCTCTCTCTCTCTCATTCTGTCTCAAATAAATAAATAAAATCTTTAAAAAAAAAAAAAGCAGGAACAGAGGGACGCCTGGGTGGCTCAGATGGTTAAACATCTGCCTTCGGCTCAGGTCATGATCCCAGGGTCCTGGGATGGAGCCCCGCATCAGGCTCTGTGCTCAGCAGGGAGCCTGCTTCTCCCTCTCCCTCTGCCTGCCTGTCTGCCTACTTGTGATCTCTCTCTCTCTCTCTGTCAAATAAATAAATAAAGTAAAATAAAATAAATAAAATAAAAGCAAGCAAGCAAGCAAGCAAGCAAGCAAGCAAGCAGGAACAGAAAGTGAGAGGATCCAGGAGGTCCCTAGATCATCCCTGGCATCTACTGTGCAGTGTGTTTGACAACTGTGCCAAAGAGACACTGAATCTCTTGCGAGGTGCCTCAGGGAAATCAAATCAAACTGGGAGCTATGATCTATTCCTAACTCTATGCTGAATCTTTTCCAAGCTCCGAAAATAATTTTCAACATGTGTCGCTATTCTGCCTATTTCCTTCCCCAAACGCCAGGTCAAATTTTTCCTACAAAATCCTCATGATTATCTTTTTGCTTCCTTCCAATGTCAAGGAATATTGGCCCTTTACAGACAACTGAAGTTTTCTGCAGTTACCAGAAGGTGCATAATTTAACAGCTGAGCAGATATTATATGACCATGATCACTTAGCCTACAATTTAACTTTTCCCTATATATCAGATAAAAGGAACAATTAGCAACAAATTATTTTACTAACTTCTCAAAAAAATTTTCTCTGCCAACAATAAAGTGACCCTCCCAAACATAGCCACTTTCTACCCCTCTATTTCATTCTCTTCAAAGCAAGCAACACAATCAAATCTCATTTATCTGTTAACATGTTAGTCGGTCTTCTCCCACCAGAATTTAAATCCTTGTTCACCACTATATCACAGCATCTAGAACAGTGCCTGGCACATACATGTAAGTAAGAGGTTGTTGACGGACTACCATTATTGTTACACATCTGCAAGGACCTTTCATCAAGCGCCTCTAAAATGACTGGCAATTTCTTAGAATAAGCACATGAGCGCTGACAAAACCTGAGAACTAAAAGAAAGACCAACAGCGGGCGCCTGGGTGGCTCAGTTGGTTGAGCAACTGCCTTCAGCTCAGGTCGTGATCCTGGAGTCCCGGGATCGAGTCCCGCATCAGGCTCCCTGCTCAGCAGGGAGTCTGCTTCTCCCTCTGACCCTCCCCCCTCTCATGTGCTCTCTCTCTCCTCCCATCCTCTCTCTCAAATAAATAAATAAAATCTTCAAAAAAAAAAAAAAGAAAGAAAGAAAGATCAACAGCAAACCATCTAACCAAAGCATTTTGGTTACTGTGGCTAAACACAATAATCAAATCCACATCTACCTTTTCAAATAGAACCAGGGGCTATTATCGTAATCCTCACGAGCCATGGCAAATGTAGAAATCTCAAACTACCACATTTTAGCAGAAAGGATAGGTTCTCTCTAAATATCA
>NW_027875589.1:0-248 GCF_054177405.1 Leptonychotes weddellii | reverse complement strand
GATAATTCAGTCTCAAAAAATCCTAACAATGTATTTGTGTGTAGTTTGAGCTCAAATATCATCGCCCAAACTTCCAACATCTCTATAAAAATCCAAATTAAGAATTTTAGAGCAGCAATGTCCACAATAGCCAAACTGTGGAAAGAGCCAAGATGTCCATCGACAGATGAATGGATAAAGAAGATGTGGTATATATATATACAATGGAATATTATTCAGCCATCAAAAGGAATGAGATCTTGCCATTT
>NW_027875588.1:0-248 GCF_054177405.1 Leptonychotes weddellii | reverse complement strand
ACAGCCCTCCATAGCAGGCACTGGAGGAACATCAGCAAAGGGAGAGACCTACTTCCTTCCCAAAGGAGCCTCATGTTCTCCTTGGGAGTCTAGCACGCATGTACATGTATGTCCACCAGGAGAGTCAATGAAGTCATTTAACAAGTGATCATAACCACATAGATTTATATATATATAAATAGGCATATATATATATATAGGCATTGACTCAGTATGACTAAACTGTGGGGACCTCAAACTCTCCAATT
>NW_027875587.1:0-248 GCF_054177405.1 Leptonychotes weddellii | reverse complement strand
TCCTTTTAATCATAAAAGTGTACTGCTCTCATCCTTCACTTTTTTCTCTATTTCTGGGGCATTTCATCCTCTGTCATAACAGAGGGTTAAATCCTGCATTTTTCTTTGGCTCTAATCTCAACTACTCTGCTAAAGTCAGGTTACATACTACTGATTTCCTCCAAATTCCACAACACTCTTTGTCCAAAATAGAATTGATCATCTTACATACACATATACTTGCCTCTTCCCCTGACTTCCCCATTCCT
>NW_027875586.1:0-248 GCF_054177405.1 Leptonychotes weddellii | reverse complement strand
GCTCCTCTCCCTGCTCATTCTCTCTCTCTCTCAAATAAATAAAATCTTAAAAAAAAAAAAAGAAGTAGGGTCCATTAAAAAAACATTAAATAAACAGCATTGTTGATTGTATATCAATTTATAGAAAATGATGTAGGGGCTCTGTGAATAACTCCACTTTAAGATACAAAGCCTTTGAGCATTAAGAAATTGGTGGAGGGTGAGGGGGATGGGGGGATGGGGTGACTGGGTGTTGGGCCTTAAGGAGG
>NW_027875585.1:0-248 GCF_054177405.1 Leptonychotes weddellii | reverse complement strand
GGGGGGTGGGGGGATGGGTTAGCCTGGTGATGGGTATTAAAGAGGGCACGTACTGCATGGAGCACTGGGTGTTATATGCAAACAATGAATCATGGAACACTACATCAAAAACTAATGATGTAATGTATGGTGATTAACATAATAAAATTTTAAAAATGTAAAAAATAAATAAATAAATAAAAAGATATATGTACCTCTGTTTATTATAGCATTATTTATATTAGCAAATATGGAAGCAACCCAAGTGT
>NW_027875584.1:0-248 GCF_054177405.1 Leptonychotes weddellii | reverse complement strand
CTGCACCAGCAGAAATGATGCATATGGCTGGAATTGTCTTCCATGAAGAAAATTGAGATTAGGGTTGGGTGGAGTGGGAAGGTGGGGAAGACCTGCCAACCAGCTAGAAAGCTTTGGACTCTAATATTCATTAAAGCTGTCTGGTAGCTCAGATGTCCATCGACAGATGACTGGATAAAGAAGATGTGGTATATATATATACAATGGAATATTATGCAGCCATCAAAAGGAATGAGATCTTGCCATTT
>NW_027875583.1:0-248 GCF_054177405.1 Leptonychotes weddellii | reverse complement strand
TCTGGTAAAGACACTTGGGAACCACAGCAACAGGCCCCTCCCCCAGATCAGCAAGAACAGCCAGCCAAGACCAGGTTTACCCATCAATGAGAACGACAAAACTCCAGCGCTAGGGGAATACTGCACATAGAATCCATGGCTTTTGTTACCATGATTCTTTAGTCTTTCAAAGTTAATTTTTTTTTTAACTTTTTTTTTTATTTTTTATTTTTCCCTTTTTCAACCAACATCTTATCAATCCCCTTTTT
>NW_027875582.1:0-248 GCF_054177405.1 Leptonychotes weddellii | reverse complement strand
TGTGTGTGTGTGTGTGTGTGTGTACACACACAAACACAATATACTACATCTTATTTCTCCATTCATCTATCAATGGATGCTTGGGCTGCTTCCGTAATTGGGGTATTGTAAATAATGTTGCTGTAAAGAGGGGTACATGTATCGCTTTGAATTAGTGTTTTTGTAATTTTTGTAATTTTATTTTATTATGTTATGTTAATCACCATACATTACATCATAACTTTTAAAGACTGAGTAGAAAAGGCTAG
>NW_027875581.1:0-248 GCF_054177405.1 Leptonychotes weddellii | reverse complement strand
TATTTTTCCTACATCTGGCTTTGTGGCTCCACTAGTTGTTGAGTTTGGGTCTTCCTCCTGAAACTGAGAACAAATGCACTCCTACTTGGACATAATCAACTCCACGTATTCTAATATAGTCCTCACATTTGTCTCTAACCCTGGTAGTGCCCTCCAGATGGACAATCCTTGGGCTAGGGTTTACTTTATGTGGACAGCTTAATAATGACAGATATTGCAACAAAAATAGCTTTAAAAAATCTCTCAAT
>NW_027875580.1:0-248 GCF_054177405.1 Leptonychotes weddellii | reverse complement strand
CTTTTTAAAATATTTAGTAGAATTTACCAGTGAGGGATGCCTGGGTGGGTCAGTTGGTTAAGGGTCTGCCTTCAGCTCAGGTCATGATTCCAGGGTCCTGGGATCAAGTCCCGAATGGGGCTCCTTGCTCAATGGGGAGCCTGCTTCTCCCTCTGCCTGCTGCTCCCCCTGCTTGTGCTCTCTCCCTCTCTCTCTCTCTAACAAATAAATCTTTTTTTTTTTTTAAAGATTTTATTTATTTATTTGAG
>NW_027875579.1:0-1740 GCF_054177405.1 Leptonychotes weddellii | reverse complement strand
TGCCCGCCAGCCACTCGGGGACGGGCAGTTACAGCTGTGCACATTGAGCCGGTCAGGTCTCGAGTCTGGTGTCTGAGGAGCGTTTCCATCCACCTTCGTTCCATGAGGGACAGTGGCGTTTGGCGACTGCGGTCAGCATTCTATCCTTTGATCACGGCAATCGGTCTCAGTTTAATGGCCTTCTTGCTGATTCCAGCATTGTGGCAGGTGTTCACCACATCCGTCACGTTCTTATAGGACTCGGGAGCCTCTTCCATAACCAGTTTGGGTGAGGCAACGCGGATTGCGATTCCCATATCTGCCAGTTTGTCCAAGACATCCTGAAAATCTAAATTACGACGAGATTTTGCTCGGGACAGTGCACGGCCCGCTCCATGACAAGTTGTTCCAAAGGTCTCAGTCATGCCCTGTTCAGTGCCAGTAAGAACGTAACTACAGGTACCCATAGTGCCGCCAATGAGCACGGGTTGTCCAGTGAGTTGGTAATCAACAGCAATGAGGGGATGGTGAGGACCTTGGCAAAGGCCTGACGGGTTAAGAAGGTCATGGAGGAGCGGTTGACCCAGGCATAGTTCCCAGCAGCTGCCATCCCCTTCAGGTAGTCCTGACCCTCTGGGGAAGCGATCCGAGCACAAGCCAACTGCCGGTCGTTGACTATAATCTTGTCTCTCTTCATGGCTTTTTCCATAGCTACCAGTGCATCTGTGGCTACTTGGTGGCCCAAGCCTCTGCTTCCACTGTGGATCATCACACACACCTGTCCCTTATGGTCGATGCCCATTTTCTTAGCTGCGTACTCATTGAAAATCTCATCCACAACCTGGATTTCTGCATAGTGGTTGCCTGCTCCCAGGGTCCCCAACTGAGGAAGGCCTCTTTTCTTAGCCCTTGCGGAGACCTTGTTGGGGTCAGCCTGCAACATCCTTCCGTACTCCTCACAGTGCTCCTTGTCCTCAGCCCAGGCATAGCCTTCCCTCAGGGACCAGTCCACACCCATCTCCAAGGCCTCCTCCAAGTCTTTGGCACTCATGGGGATGACACCTTTTGATCCCACCCCAACAGGAATGTGGTCAAACATAGCTTGGGCAAGCTGCTCCTTCACAGGCTGGACATCGCTTTCGTCTAAATTGGTTCTTAGCAAGCGCACACCGCAGTTGATGTCAAATCCAACACCACCTGGGGATACCACTGCTTCGGGGTCACTCATATCAAAGGCTGCCATATTCCCAATAGCAAACCCATAACCTGAATGGACATCAGGAAGCCCAATAGATCGATGAACAATCCCAGGCAGGGCTGCCACATTGCCAATTTGTTTCATGGCTGGCAGGAAGCCACCGACACCACCACCCCGACAAGCATTCCTTAATTCCTCAAACATTAATTTTTCCAGAGCATCATTCACGTAGAAAACTCCTTCAACCTGCATGTTGGGCACAAAGCCCTTCTTGATTCTCCAGCAGTTTTTATTGATCTTTTCCAAGAACTGCAGCTCATCATTATAACTACGACTCATGGCGGCGACAACGGTAGCAAAAACTCCCCGCTCCGCTTTGAAGAGACGCTGCCGCGCTTACATCATTAGTTTTTGATGTGGTGATCCACGATCCATTGTTTTCGTATAACACCCGGTGCTCCATGCAGTACGTGCCCTCCTTAATACCCATCACCAGGCTAACCAATGCCCCCCCTCTCTAAAACCCTGTTTATTTCTCAGAGTCCATAGTCTCTCACGGTTCA
>NW_027875578.1:0-248 GCF_054177405.1 Leptonychotes weddellii | reverse complement strand
GAGCTGGATTCTGGGGCTTGGATGACGCCTCCATGGACAGCCTGAGAAGCTCTATTCTCCCCAATTCCACTTCCTACCTGTGTAGATGACATCCACCAGCTGTGGCCAGGTGAGAGGGGTTCCAAGAATGCTCCTGATCCAGCTCAGGAGAGGCCTTGAGGGTTCCCAGTGCCCGAGCTGGCTCTGGTGCCTTTGATGTTTCCAAAGGCCAGCCTGATCTCTCCACCCATCCTTCACTCTCAGCCCGG
>NW_027875577.1:0-248 GCF_054177405.1 Leptonychotes weddellii | reverse complement strand
AGTTTCTGAACAACTATCATGGTAGAAGCTGCCTCAGAGGGATGAGATTCAATCTCAGCTTTCTTAATGAGGCTCTGGGGAGATCTTGCTGGTGAACCTCTAGGATCCTTTACTTCGATGCTAATTAACCACTGAGGGTAGCTCCTTTTACATCCCAATTAAATCGAGTTCTGGGGTAAAGGTTTGTCTTCTTTTGAATTGTTACTTGGGAATTAAGCCTGGAGCCTCTCAGCACATCAAATCATTCT
>NW_027875576.1:0-248 GCF_054177405.1 Leptonychotes weddellii | reverse complement strand
TATAACACCCAGTGCTCCATTCAGTACATGCCCTCTTTAATACCCATCACCAGGCTAACCCATTCCCCCACCCACCTCCCCTCTAGAACTCTCAGTTTGTTTCTCAGAGTCCATAGTCTCTCATGGTTCGTCTCCCCCTCCGATTTCCCCCGCTTCATTTTTCCCTTCCTCCTATCTTCTTCTTTTTCTTTTTTTTAACATATAATGTATTATTTGTTTCAGAGGTAAGGTCTGTGATTTAACAGTCT
>NW_027875575.1:0-248 GCF_054177405.1 Leptonychotes weddellii | reverse complement strand
GGAGTCAGGTGGCTCTGCAGTCACTTCTGAATCACCTCACTGCAAACTCACACCTGAAAGTCACTTTGCCGGCTGCCGGAGACGCTGGAAACTTACAGGCTCTGGAGAGGCGGCCTTCTTCCTTTTCTTTTGTTTTTAACCTCAGGAGACCTTTGGGCTTCTGTGGGCTCTGGAAAAGCTTCTTCTTTTTTTTTTTTTTAATTTTATTATGTTATGTTAGTCACCATACAATACATCATTAGTTTTTG
>NW_027875574.1:0-248 GCF_054177405.1 Leptonychotes weddellii | reverse complement strand
TGATGGGTATTAAAGAGAGCATGTACTGAATGGAGTACTGGGTGTTATGCACAAATAATGAATGAACACTACATCAAAATAAATAAATAAATAAATAAATAAATGGGAAAAAATAAGTAAACCTTATACATGATTAGTACCATTAGCCAGACAGGAGCCAAGTGTTGGAGGATTTATCAGAGCAATAGACACCTCTACAGTTTCCGAGTACCAGAAACAGCCTTGGGTGGTATGGTATTTGATTGCAG
>NW_027875573.1:0-248 GCF_054177405.1 Leptonychotes weddellii | reverse complement strand
GTCCCTTTACTACCTCTGCCCAAGGTCAGCACTCAGGGACAGGACGCAACCACACTACAAGGGGCCATGTTCTGAATCCGAGGGTCCATGGGCCTGTCTGAATAAACCAGGAGATTCCAGCAGGCTGAAAGTCCACGAAAACTGGGGATGGCGGGGCTCCCAAAGGACCGAAGGCCTTCACATCCTCCTCAGCCCTGTGCGTTGAACAACCGCGTGGCACTGAAAAATCACTTTGTAAAACCATGTGC
>NW_027875572.1:0-248 GCF_054177405.1 Leptonychotes weddellii | reverse complement strand
TGTATGCATATCGGTGCACGAGTGTGCAAGCACATGCAGGTGTGTGCACGTGTGTGCCTGTGTGTGCATGCAGGCATGTGCATGCACGGATGTGTGTGGGTGTGTGTATGCAGGCACGTGCAGGTGTGTGTACACACATGTACATGCAGGCACACATGTGTATATGTGTGTGTGGATGTGTGTGCATGCAGGCTTGTGTGGGTGTGTGTACACGTGTGTGCATGCAGGCACGTGCAGGTATATGTGTG
>NW_027875571.1:0-248 GCF_054177405.1 Leptonychotes weddellii | reverse complement strand
TAACACCCTGCTGAGCACCAATTTAAGGTTTCTGGTTCAGGAGGTTCCGAGGCTTGCCCAAGAACCTGCATTTCTAACGCCTTCTCGCCCAGGTGCTGCTGCTGGTCCAGAGACCACACTGAGACCATCACTGCGGTGGGGCTCCGATTCTCAGGAGAAGGACACCCTCACAGCACCCAGCACCTGTTCATCCTGCAGATGTCAACTCACACGGCTCCAGGGATGCATTTACTCAACAGACAGCCTTC
>NW_027875570.1:0-248 GCF_054177405.1 Leptonychotes weddellii | reverse complement strand
CTAGAATAATCAGCCCCAGATGTGTAGCAAGGTTGGCAAGTCCAGGTTGGCCCCACTATTTGAAATCTGGTGTGAATTATGTAACTGAGCGGCGTGCTGTGTTAGGAAGGATTCTGAGGCCGCATCTGCGCTAGGTGGGAAGAGAGCCATGAGAGAGTCACCATCTACCACAAACATTCCCAGGGACTATCAGGGCATAGGTCACCCATTCGTCATCCCTGGTCTATAGCTTTTTGGGGGGACCATTT
>NW_027875569.1:0-1740 GCF_054177405.1 Leptonychotes weddellii | reverse complement strand
TCTTTTGGATAGGTCTGGCCAGTGGTTTATTGATCTTATTAATTCTTTCAAAGAACCAACTTCTAGTTTCGTTGATCTGATCTACTGTTTCTGGTTTCTAATTCATTGATTTCTGCTCTAATTTTAATTATTTCTCTTCTAATGCGTGGCTTAGGCATCATTTGTTGCTTTTTCTCTAGTTCTTTAAGGTGTAGAGTTAGTTGGTGAATTTGGGATTTTTCTACTTTTTTGAGCGAGGCTTGGATGGCTATGTATTTCCCCCTTGGGACCGCCTTTGCAGTATCCCATAGGTTTTGGACCGATGTGTTTCATTCTCATTGATTTCCATGAATTGTTTTTCTTCTTTGATTTCCTGGTTGACCCAAACATTCTTGAGCAGAGTGGTCTTTACCTTCCAAGTGTTTGAATTTCTGCCAATTTTTTTCTTGTGATTGACTTCCAGTTTTAGAGCATTGTGGTCTGAGAATATGCAGGGAATAATCTCAATCTTTTGATATCGGTTGAGACCTGATATGTGACCCAGTATATAGTCTATTCTGGAGAAAGTTCCATTTGCGCTCGAGAAGAATGAGTATTCTGTTGTTTTAGGGTGGAATGTTCTGTAAATATCTATGAGGTCCATCTGGTCCAATGTATCATTCAAAGCTCTTGTTTCCTTGTTGATTTTCTGCTTAGATGATCTGTCCATTGCTGAAAGTGGAGTATTGAGGTTTCCTACAATTAACATATTGTTATCAATATGACTCTTTTTTTTGGTTAACAGTTGGTTTATGTAGATGGCTGCTCCCATGTTGGGGGCATAGATATTTACAATTGTTAGATCTTCTTGTTGGATAGACCCTTTAAGAATGATATAGTGTCCTTCTGTGTCTCTTATTACAGACTTTAGTTTAAAATCTAATTTGTCTGATATAGGAATTCCTACCCCAGCTTTCTTTTGAGGTCCGCTGGCATGGAAAATGGATCTCCATCCCTTTACTTTCAGTCTGGATGTATCTTTAGGTTCAAAACGAGTCTCTTGTAGACAGCATATGGATGGGTCCTGTCTTTTTATCCAATCTGCAACCCTGTGCCATTTTATGGGAGCTTTTAGGCCATTCACGTTGAGAGTGATTATTCAAAGATATGAATTAATTGTCATCATATTGCCTGTGAAGATGTTGTTTTTATAGATTGTCCCTGTAAATTTCTGTTGTATATCACTCTTGGGGTCTTTCTCCTTTTATAGAACCCCCCTTAATATTTCCTGCAGGGCTGGCTTCGTGGTCACATATTATTTCAGTTTCTGCTGGTCATGGAAGCTCTGCATCTCTTCATCCATTCTAAATGAAAGCCTTGCCAGATAAAATATTCTTGGCTGCATGTTCTTCTCATTTAGTACCCTGAATATGTCTTGCCAGGCCTTTCTGGCTTGCCAGGTCTCTGTGGTTAGGTCTGACATTATTCTGATGTTCCTCCCTCTGTACATAAGGAATCTCTTCCCCCTAACTGCCCTTAAGATGGTTTCCTTGGTTCTAAGATTTGCAAGTTTTACTATTACATGCCGGGGTGTTGGCCTGTTTTCCTTGATCTTGGGAGGGGTCCTCTCTGCCTCTAGGACTCGAATGTTTGTTTCATTCCCCAGATTAGGGAAGTTCTCAGCTACAATTTGCTCAAATACATCTTCTAGTCCTCTCTCTCTCTCCACTCCCTCCGGGATTCCAATTATTCTGACATTGGAACGCCTCATGGTGTCACTTA
>NW_027875568.1:0-248 GCF_054177405.1 Leptonychotes weddellii | reverse complement strand
TGCATGGGGGAGCCTGAAATTCGGTTTAGCGCTATGGATGCAAAGTAGTGTTGATTGAGCATTTGGTGCGTCCAAAGGGCGTGGGAAGGGAAGGCTCCGTGGCGAGGTTACCAGTGAGGGTTGTGTGGATGCACAGGTATGCACAGGTGTTTGAGGACCAGGGTTTATGCTTAAACATCTGGGGCCAGCACTTAGGATCCATGGCTGGGGATGCTGGGTCCCCAGTGGGGGTGATCACCTGAACACTC
>NW_027875567.1:0-248 GCF_054177405.1 Leptonychotes weddellii | reverse complement strand
AGGTCAGCAGGACCTCAGAGGCAGGGGATGGTGGGGGGGACCATGGGGAGACCATGGGGGAGGTAAGTGCTGCTGGGGGTGGGAAACACCCTCCCAATGTGCATGGTAGGGTACAGCAGGGGATGTCATTAGAATACTCTCTAAAATGGCTCTTCTTTTAACTAAAAAACTTTTTTTCTGAGCTTCAGCTCCCCCCCCCCTTCTATTTGATCTTTTGCTTCCAGGAGAGCCCCCATCTGCTTTCCCCT
>NW_027875566.1:0-248 GCF_054177405.1 Leptonychotes weddellii | reverse complement strand
TGACTGTCCATTCCAACAACATGGAAAGCCTCTAAACCAGAAACATCTACTGAGTAAGTCTTTTCACTAGGTTCTTGACATGATCATTCTTGCTTTTAAAGCAATTCCATCCTAACTGGAGGGTATTATGTTGAGTGAAATAAGTCAAACAGAGAAAGACATGTATCATATGATCTCATTGATATGAGGAATTCTTAATCGCAGGAAACAAACTGAGTGTTGTTGGAGTGGGGGGTGGGGTGGGAGGG
>NW_027875565.1:0-248 GCF_054177405.1 Leptonychotes weddellii | reverse complement strand
CATAGAAAATTCTGCAAACAAGTTTTGTGGCATTCATAAATGCCCTGAGCCACTGATGGCTGACAAATTGAACTCTTTTAATTTTTATTAATTTATTTTAGTAAGAAGTATACTCCTATGGAACATAATTTGTAAGTACTGAAGTTTACAATGAACAGTCTCTCTCCTAGCCCTGTTCCCACACTCCTCACCTCAATTCCTCTTTTACCAAAGTGACCAGTTTTTGTGTAACCTTCTGGAGACAGTCT
>NW_027875564.1:0-248 GCF_054177405.1 Leptonychotes weddellii | reverse complement strand
TGCCATTCAGAACACATCCTTCATCATAAAATGGGTCCCTTGGTCAGAGGCTATGTTCCAAAAGATCCCACATCAGTAAAGAAGTCAAAATTTTACTTTAAATACATATTACCTTCTGTTTCTAAGTAAGTAAATTTATTTAGAATATAATGATTTTCATTTATGTATTAGGCTGAAGAAATTCTCTCTCTCTCTCTCTATACATACATATAGCTGTACATTACTATAGACATTTTTAAGGTTGTTCA
>NW_027875563.1:0-248 GCF_054177405.1 Leptonychotes weddellii | reverse complement strand
CCATGATTCATTGTTTGCATATAACACCCAGTGCTCCATGAAATACGTGCCCTCTTTAATACCCGTCACCAGGCTAACCCATTCCCCCACCCCACTCCCCTCTAGAACCCTCAGTTTGTTTCTCAGAGTCCATAGTCTCTCATGGTTTGTCTCCCCCTCCGATTTCCCCCCTTCATTCTTTCCTTCCTGCTATCTTCTTCTTCTTCTTTTTTTTTTTAACATATATTATTTGTTTCAGAGGTACAGGT
>NW_027875562.1:0-248 GCF_054177405.1 Leptonychotes weddellii | reverse complement strand
TATCACCCAGTCACCCCATCCCTCCCACCCCACCCCCCACTCCAGCAACCCTCAGTTTGTTTCCTGAGATTAAGAATTCCTCATATCAGTGAGATCATATGATACATGTCTTTCTCTTTTTGACTTATTTCGCTCAGCATAACCCTCCAGTTCCATCCACGTCATTGCAAATTCTACCTCACATTTTTAACATTCTGAAATTAGGGTATATTTTATGACAGAGATGAACATTTAATGTAGTTTTCCTT
>NW_027875561.1:0-248 GCF_054177405.1 Leptonychotes weddellii | reverse complement strand
GGTAGACCTGACTATGACTGAAGTCACTTATTGTGAATGGAAAGAATGAATGGTGACATCCTAGTCTAGTACAAGAAGAGATAGCTAAGTTTAATTTTATTGTATTGCTTAATGTCATTACCGATCAAAGCTAGACATGTGTTATTTATCTTACTTCAAAAGCAAAGACTGTGCCAATTAGGCTAAATAATTTAAGTTGTCTTAACATCATCCCATTTCAGGCCATGCTTTACTTAAGTGAGGAGGGG
>NW_027875560.1:0-248 GCF_054177405.1 Leptonychotes weddellii | reverse complement strand
GTTCTTCTGCAGGTTTTTCTTTTTTTTTTTAAGATTTTATTTATTTATTTGAGAGAGAGAATGAGAAGGAGAGAGAGCACGAGAGGGAAGAAGGCAGAGGGAGAAGCAGACCCCCCGCCGAGCAGGGAGTCCGATGCGGGACTCGATTCCAGGACTCCGGGACCATGACCTGAGCCGAAGGCAGTCACTTAACCGACTGAGCCACCCAGGCGCCCTATTGATCATTTTTTTTTTTAATTTTATTTATT
>NW_027875559.1:0-248 GCF_054177405.1 Leptonychotes weddellii | reverse complement strand
GTCTGATGGAGGAGGCCGCGGAGCAGGGCCGCAGCAGCCTGAGGGTCCAGTCCTGGGCAGGGCCCGATGGCCCGAGGTGCTCCAGCTCCTGCCACCTGCTCCGAGAGGTCAGGGGTCACTGACCAGCCACGGTCACCGCGCATTCCTGTCTCTGTGTCTTTCCATCTGCCCCTGACCTCGGCGCCAGCATGAGCTCCGCGGCCGGCACACCTTCCATCGGGAGCGAGACGGTGGTGTCCCGTGGGCAG
>NW_027875558.1:0-1740 GCF_054177405.1 Leptonychotes weddellii | reverse complement strand
CTTAGTCTTGGAATTTCGGATGAGGACTCTTTAAATTCCCGTGCCACAAATGGGCATTAATTCTATAAACTGGGTGTGTTGGGCTTCAAGATGAAGTGGTTCTGGCCTATATTTCTCAAAATGCAGATGGGAAATTATTCATAAGTCCTGGAATTGGTTTTAAGGGGTATAGCCAGCATATTAAAGTACTAAAATGGAATAGAGTCAAATAGTCTGGACTGACTTGAAAAAAATGAAACACGGTAATTATTAATTTGAGTCACTTTGTCTTCACTCACGCACAACCCACCATGTGTGTAGCTTCTGGGATTCAATGTGTTATGTGTTTCTTATGGTAGGGAGGGAGATGTTAAAAAGCTTGAAAGCCCTTAACTTTAGCTGGGTTTCCTAATCATCCCAGTTTTGCTGCAAAAGCATTCCTCATCATATAAAAGGATGGTCTGAAGTGTTTGAAATGGAAGATGCCAAACCACCAATGCCAGAAATCCAATGCTCCCTGACCAGGATATTTTTGTTATGATGAGAAATCAAAAAGGTCAGTTACTGAAAAAGTGGTCTTTGCCATCCATGAACCATCTCTGAAGACCCTGCTCCAAGAAGGAAGAGCTTGCTGTAATTCTTGCTGCACAAAATGGGCCCAGCTTCTGAACCCAATGGCATTTCATCTCTGTCTCAGCTCTGGCCCACAACACTCAGAACAATGAAAATAGGAGTTGTATGGTAGACCTTAATGACCAAGGTTTGTGTTCTAGGCCAGGATGCCTCTGTAATGACTTGGCTCCATCTTTCATGAAATTCCAGCACTCTCCTGGGGAGTCTGCTCCCATGCCCATTGGCCAGTCCAAACCCTCAAGCCCCAGATGATTCAGGGTCCCAACTTTGGTCCCATCCTTATGGGTCCAGAATCAGATTGGGGCCACCTTTCATATGTGGTCTCCGTGACTTTGCATCTGGCCTGGTTGAGCTTCCAGAGGGAGCGTCCTAGAAGACAGTATCCCAGTGTATGGCTAAGGTGGGGCACATTGTTTTGCCTCTGGAAGACTGGAGTCTTGGTGTCAGCTTCTGTGTCTCCCTCAAGAAGGTAACACTAAGAACTGTCAGTGCTGGGCTCCTTAGTCTTCAAGGGGGCCCCTGATCATGTAGGTCCACTTGGGCTTTTTCCTCTCTACTCCTGCTACTTCAGGACTGTCCTGGTGCCAGGTGCCTCTGGCCAATGTTCCTGTTGGAGCATCTGAATTACGGTCCCAAGCAAACAGTTGTTCTTCAAGAGAAGCTGCTCAGAAAGCATTTGTTTTCCTTAATGTTTGTGCTGAAGATCAAGATGACACAATAAAGTCAGGAACGTACCACAAAATTGATAAATAGAAGTTGTTCCGTGTTACTCCTCCTTTTAGCACTTTATGCCTTGTATTGTCTTTTCTCTCAGATATTAAAAGTGTATTTTAACATGCAGCTTTTGGTGTTGAGATAAATTGTTTAATAAAGGGCTGTGACAAATAATTGGGCTCATAGAAAACACAGCTTGGGGCTGCTGGGTTTATGAAGACCCAGATATTTAATTTGGGCTCCTCATGTTTAGTCAATAGAGGGGGGAAATGCTACCATAGGGATTTTCAGCTATTTGTATGTTTTTTTTTTAATTTTATTTTATTATGTTATGTTAGTCACCATACAATACATTATTAGTTTTTGATGTAGTGATCCACGATCCGTTGTTTTCATATAATCCCCAGTGCTCCA
>NW_027875557.1:0-248 GCF_054177405.1 Leptonychotes weddellii | reverse complement strand
CATAAATTATCTTTTAAATGAATGTTCAAATCAACCCTTGGAAATAAAGCTGCACAGAGCATTTCATTTCCACTTAATTCAACAAGCAATATGAACACATGAAGTGCAGTGTTGGTATCTCCTATCGCTATAACACAGTAGCATCTATACAAAGATTTGACTCAACATTTGACTGAAGCCAGAGCTTAGGTAGGCCCACATGTTCTCTTAATGGCTTATTTGTTATGTGAAACCACTAGGCATTTCCT
>NW_027875556.1:0-248 GCF_054177405.1 Leptonychotes weddellii | reverse complement strand
TATTTTTCCCATTGTTTCTTTTTAAGTTTTTATTTAAATTCCAGTTAGATAACATACAGTGTATTATTAGTTTCAGGTGTACAATATAGTGATTCAACAATTCCATATATCACCTGGTGCTCATCACAACAAGTGCCCTCCTTAACCACATCACCTATTTAACCCGTCTTCCCACCCACCTCCCCTCTGGTAACCATCACTTTCTTCTCTGTAATTAAGAGTCTGTTTCTTGGTTTGCCTCTCTCTAT
>NW_027875555.1:0-248 GCF_054177405.1 Leptonychotes weddellii | reverse complement strand
GGACAATGACATAGAGATCCCTGAAGCAGCTATCCTAGGAGTTCTCAGCATGAGACCAGGAGTAGAAAAAGAGCAGAGGGGACCACAGAGCAAAAGCCCTGAGACTCAGGGTGCTGGGGTGGCACAGGTGGTTAAGCACCCGAGTCTTGGTTTCAGCTCAGGTCCTGATCTCACAGTCATGAGATGGAGCCCCTTGTTGGGCACCCGAGTCTTGGTTTCAGCTCAGGTCCTGATCTCACAGTCATGAG
>NW_027875554.1:0-248 GCF_054177405.1 Leptonychotes weddellii | reverse complement strand
TCCCCACTTGTGCTCATGCTCTCTCTTTCAAATAAATAAATAAATCTTTAAAAAAAAAAAAGTGCTTGGGAACCTTCTGGGTGCTTTCTCAGGAAACATGCCAAGCACTGGAGATGTAAAAAAAAAAAAAAGAGAGGTCCTCGGTTGTTTAATAGCCATTAATTTGAACTAAATATTTAGGAACAACTGGATCACAATCAGATTTGAAGTCCAGGAAAATACATTTAAAAAGTCAATTCCTTAGAATA
>NW_027875553.1:0-248 GCF_054177405.1 Leptonychotes weddellii | reverse complement strand
CACTAAATTGTGCATGACTGGGGAGCCTGGGTGGCTTAGTCGTTAAGCGTCTGCCTTCGGCTCAGGTCATGATCCCAGGGTCCTGGGATCGAGCCCCGCATCTGGCTCCCTGCTCAGCGGGAAGCCGGCTTCTCCCTCTCTCACTCCCCCTGCTTGTGTTCCCTCTCTCACTGTGTCTCTCTCTGTCAAATAAACAAAATCTTAAAAAAAAATAAAATTGTGCATGACTAGCCCATATCTGTGAGCTT
>NW_027875552.1:0-248 GCF_054177405.1 Leptonychotes weddellii | reverse complement strand
GCTGTGGTAGTTTTCTATCCAGTTTTGACTCTTACAAACAAAACAAAACAAAAAAAAAATGAAGAAAATGAAAAAAAACCAAACTTCTGTTATCACTTGGAACCATCCCATATTTTACTTGTCTTTGTTTTTGTTCCATTGTTCATATTTTCCTCTTGAAACCAACTTATTTTGAGAAAATGAAGGCACTAAATTTCATTCTAGAATCACTTTATTCTACTTGATTTGAGCCGTTGATATTTGTTTGT
>NW_027875551.1:0-248 GCF_054177405.1 Leptonychotes weddellii | reverse complement strand
TTGTGCACGAACAATGAATCATGGAACACTTCATCTAAAACTAATGATATAATGTATGGGGATTAACAAAAGAATTAAAAAAAAAAAGACAAAAAAAGGATACATTATGTCTCTCCTCATTTTAAAAATTATCTGAAGACATTGAATGTTTCAACAGACAGAAGATTGATAGAAAGATCAATGATAGATACATAAATAGGTATTACATGTAACACTAACACTTGTTAAAAGGAATTTCCTGCAAATGT
>NW_027875550.1:0-248 GCF_054177405.1 Leptonychotes weddellii | reverse complement strand
TTTTTTAAATTATGTTAATCACCATACATTACATCATTAGTTTTTGTTGTAGTGTTCCATGATTCATTTTTTGCATATAACACCCAGTGCTCCATGTGGAACGTGCCCTCTTTAATACCCATCACCAGGCTAACCCATCTTCTTATAAAGATACTGGCCATAGTGGGATAGGGCCCACTTGAGAGACTTCATTTTAACTTAATTGCTACTTTAAAGATCCTATCTCCAAATCAAGTCACAGTCTGAGG
>NW_027875549.1:0-248 GCF_054177405.1 Leptonychotes weddellii | reverse complement strand
ATACACGCATGTCCCTCCTCATCACAGCAAGGAATGATACATCATGAGTTCATCTCATTTATTTTGACCAGTCATCATTTATTATTTTCAATTCATTCAAAAAACATTAATTGAAGGGGCGCCTGGGTGGCTCAGATGGTTAAGCGTCTGCCTTCGGCTCAGGTCATGATCCCAGGGTCCTGGGATCGAGTCCCGCATCGGGCTCCCTGCTAGGCGGGGAGCCTGCTTCTCTCCCTCTGCCTCTGCCT
>NW_027875548.1:0-1740 GCF_054177405.1 Leptonychotes weddellii | reverse complement strand
TCGGCTATTCTGTGTGTCTCTAGAAACCAGGAACACCCACAGTCTAGATCAAGAAATAACAGAAAAGGAGCTGGGCTCCCCTGCACTTGAGGACAAAGAGCTTGGTGCCATGGAAGGCGTCTCAGCCATTCCTACTCACACAAGAGGGACGCGTGGCCCAGAAGAGCCCAGCCTGGCAGGACGGCACAGCGGCCGAAAGCAGGGCCCGGGCATCGGCGCCAAGGAAGGCCTCCGTGCGGCCACATGCTCCTGGCAGCGCTGGGCCTGGATGGCCTGAGAGCTGGCTAATACGGCAGGTGATCTGAGGCGGGGATCCCACGCCCGTCCACGCTCCTCACCCCCAAAGCTGACCCAGGGCTGCTGCCGTGCGAACCACCCGGCTCGCCACAGCCACCCCCTCGCGTGGAAGGACACCTCGTGGAAGCAGCCAGCCGGTCACACCCTGCTGGCTCCAGCCCCTTGCGGAATGTGACGCCGTCCTTGTCAAGAAGGGCACCTGTTTTCCCCACGGCTGCTCTTTTCTCCTGATTTCGGAAACAATACATGCTCACGGCTATATTTCTAAGCTGTGTATATACATGACATAACAAAATCATCTGCCCCCACAATTTGGGATGATTTTTCTGACCTTTGGCTGTTTCCCTTTTGTGTGTGTCTGGTGTGATGCTTTTCTCATTAATGCCATGGTTTAGAAACACGTGCTCAGTAAATATGTGCTTTGAGATGCTTTTCAAGATGACATAAGATTCAACATATGAATTTTTTTTAATATCATTTTTTTAAAGATTTTATTTATTTATTTATTTGAGAGAGAGAGAATGAGAGACAGATAGCAAGAGAGGGAAGAGGGTCAGAAGGAGAAGCAGACCCCCCCGCTGAGCAGGGAGCCCGATGTGGGACTCGATCCCAGGACTCCAGGATCATGACCTGAGCCGAAGGCAGTCGCTGAACCAACTGAGCCACCCAGGCGCCCTCAACATATGAATTTGCTTGAATTTATTTAAGCCATCCCTTGCAGTTGGACGTTTGATTTTACTTTTTAGTCTTACAAATATCAGGGAGGTAGGGGGCTGTGCACATCTCTCTTCCTTAAGGAAGATTCCCAAAACTGGACCGGCCAGGTCAGACAGTGAGCACATCAGAGGGCGTGTGCTGTCAGGGGCCTGAAAGTGTGCCCGGCACACCCCCCCTCACCCAGGGTCTCACAGGGAAACACAGACACAGAAAGGTGGGAAAACACCACCTCGGGTAGCTTTCATCTGCAATTACGGTAGTGGCCTTGTGCACATGCTTGCACACTCTACAAAGCAGCACTGGGCCTCGGGCAGCAGCAGGACGGACGCTGTGGGCATGCACGGGCTGGCCAGGGTGAGGGCTGGGGTCGGATCCATGGGGCGCTCCATCCACACGCTCAGACAGATGCAGGAACCAAGGCTATTCCTACGCAACCTGAGCCTCGTGCTGCTGTTGGCTCGGCGTCTCACCCCACGAGCTCTCTTTCCCTCCCTCGACTTGAAGAGAAGAGCCCACTCATCAGCCAGATTTGATATCAGGATCACAAGACAAGCCACTAACCCTAACCCAACCCCACTTCAGTCACCCAGGAGAGTCACCTGGGGGCAAGCCCTACAGGAAGTGTGCAAGCAAAGGGATGCTGGCTTCAGGATAAAAGCATTCTAGAAATAAAATGGAAGGAGGGAGGGGGCAGAGGACAGGAGGAGGAGGGGGAAGGAGGTGGGG
>NW_027875547.1:0-248 GCF_054177405.1 Leptonychotes weddellii | reverse complement strand
TACATGAATAATTCATTGTATGTCAGTCAGAGATGTGAAGAGAAATGAGGATATATGGGGGCTTCATATAAACTGTGATGACTGATTAACCAAGACAGCCTTAATGAACCCTCACCCCAACAAAATTTTAGATTTCTTCCCAACTATATGCTCCTGAATTCCTTTTTTAAAGAGTTCTTACTTCAGAAAATTTGTAATTATATTGTTTCTCTGCCCCTTTTGAAATGTACACTCATCTTTTCCCAGCC
>NW_027875546.1:0-248 GCF_054177405.1 Leptonychotes weddellii | reverse complement strand
GGTATCTAATGTCAGACTCCCCAAAGTGGCAATAGTAAGCAAATGAAGAGTGATCAAAGTGCCAGTTCTTTAAATACCCTGGAAGTAACTTATGCTGGAAGGGAGGGACTTGCAACAAGATAAAGAAGTACCACAGCAACAGCTGCTGCCTCTGTGTCTGCAGCTCTGTGATCAGGAGCGGCAACCTACAACCAGAACATGGGTCCCTGACATTTGGAGAACAGAGTCCTTGTTGCCCATCCCTGCTC
>NW_027875545.1:0-248 GCF_054177405.1 Leptonychotes weddellii | reverse complement strand
TGCAATACCTGATCCAAAATAGTAATAGGATCACATTACATTTACTGGGAGAACTCATTTGCCTCGTCAGATATGGGGACGGAACTTCTCATCATATTTTTTCACTCTGGACTTCTAAAAGCCTGATGATGATTCCACTGGTGTTTCTTCCATCTCTGTTACACAAGAGGAAAGCATCTTCTAACTCAATTAGCATGCTAAAGAATGGGTTTGGTTTTGTGCTCCATTAAAGTCAACTAAATGGATGC
>NW_027875544.1:0-248 GCF_054177405.1 Leptonychotes weddellii | reverse complement strand
TCTGCCTTCAGCTGAGGCCAGGATCTCGGGGTCCTGGGATCGAGCCCCACCTTGGGCTCCCTGCTCAGCGGGGAGCCTGCTTCTCCCTCTCCCCCTGCTCATGCTCTCTCTTGCTAGCGCTCTCTCTCAAATAATCTTTAAAAAACAACAACAGCAACAACAACAAACAACAAACAAAAGACAGGGGGAAAAAATTAAGGAAGCACGACTGGTGCGTGTTACTCTCCAGTGGCCCTACAGCAGGCAGG
>NW_027875543.1:0-248 GCF_054177405.1 Leptonychotes weddellii | reverse complement strand
ATATATGTAGAGGGTATTACGCTAAGCAAAATAAGTCGATCAGAGAAAGACACGTATCATATGACCTCACTGATACGAGGAATTCTTAATCTCAGGAAACAAACGGAGGGTTGTTGGAATGGTGGGGGGTGCGAGGGATGGGGTGGCTGGGTGATAGACATTGGGGAGGGTATGTGCTATGGTGAGTGCTGTGAATTGTAAGACTGATGAATCACAGACATGTACCTCTGAAAGAAATAATACATTAT
>NW_027875542.1:0-248 GCF_054177405.1 Leptonychotes weddellii | reverse complement strand
TCCCCCACCCCACCCCCCTCTTAACTCAGCTTCGCAGGTTCCCTGAAGCTCCCAAAGCCCTGGGGCATCTGCTAAAGACCAGCGCTATCCCTTGCACTGTGCTAGGGCCGACCTCTTCCCGTTCAAAGTCAAGTTGAAGTAGCCTACATCCCAAGGCCTGCATGGCCCATGCTCCTGCTAAGTCCCTCCCAGGAACTTGTCCGTGTCTGCTAAGACTGTCACCCGAAGCTCCAGTGGCAGGCGAACAG
>NW_027875541.1:0-248 GCF_054177405.1 Leptonychotes weddellii | reverse complement strand
GGGGGAGGGGCGGGCGGTGTGACGCCGGCACGCGGTGGGGGGGGCGGCAGGGGGTGGGACGCAGGCGCCGTCAGCTCAGCGCGTGAGCGCCGTGGCACGTGGGTGTCCGTGCGCTCCCCGGGGCCTGGGGAAGTGCACCGGCCGCTCCTCCTTTGTCACTGTCGCTGTCAGTGCCAAGTGCTTCGTCCTCGGGGGCAGGGGGACAGCCGCACGGCGTGGCGTCTGCAGGACGTCTGCTGGGGCGGTGG
>NW_027875540.1:0-248 GCF_054177405.1 Leptonychotes weddellii | reverse complement strand
TAGAAATATATAAATCCAGGGACGCCTGGGTGGCTCAGTCAGTTAAGCATCTGCCTTCGGCTCAGGTCATGATCCCGGGGTCCTGGGATCGAGTCCCGCATCGGGCTCCCTGCTCTGTGGGGAGTCTGCTTCTCCCTCTGCCTCTGTCTCTCTCTGTGTCTCTCATGAATAAATAAATAAAATCTTTAAATAAAAAAAAATAGAAATATATAAATCCTAGTAGAATTAAGCAGTGCATTATCAAGCAT
>NW_027875539.1:0-248 GCF_054177405.1 Leptonychotes weddellii | reverse complement strand
TAATGTGAAACCAATGTGCTAGTTTGAGTCTGAGATCCTGTGAGTCGACGTCATTTGATAAAGCAAGAATAAGAGGATAGAGAATACTTCTACTCTGGACAGTTTTTTGTTTTTTTTTAAAGATTTTTGTTTCTTTATTTGACAGAGAGAGACACAGCGAGAGAGGGAACACAAGCAGGGGGAGTGGGAGAAGGAGAAGCAGGCTCCTGGTGGAGCAGGGAGCCCGAAGTGGGGCTCAATCCCAGGAC
>NW_027875538.1:0-248 GCF_054177405.1 Leptonychotes weddellii | reverse complement strand
TAAGTCAAGCAGAGAAAGTCAATTATCATAGGGTTTCACTTATTTGTGGAACATAGGAATAACATGGAGGACATTAAGAGAAGGAAGGGAAAAATGAAGGGGAGGAAATCGGAGGGAGAGAGGAACCATGAGAGACTATGGACCTGAGAAACAAACGGGGTTTTATTTTATTTATTTATTTATTTTTTAATTTAATTTATTTATTTGAGAGAGAGAGTGAGAGAGAGAGAGAGCACAAGAGGGGGTAG
>NW_027875537.1:0-1741 GCF_054177405.1 Leptonychotes weddellii | reverse complement strand
GCTGTGAATTGTGCAAGACTGTTGAATCTCAGATCTGTACCTCTGAAACAAATAATGCAATAGATGTTAAGAAAAAAAAAAAAAAGAAGAAGAAGGTAGCAGGAGGGGAAGAATGAAGGGGGGGAAATCGGAGGGGTAGACGAACCCTGAGAGACGATGGACTCTGAAAAACAAACTGAGGGTTCTAGAGGGGAGGGGGGTGGGAGGATGGGTTAGCCTGGTGATGGGTATTGAGGAGGGCACATTCGGCATGGAGCACTGAATGTTATGCACAAACAATGAATCATGGAACACTACATCTAAAACTAATGATGTAATGTATGGGGATTAACATAAGAATAAAAAATTTATAAAAAAAAAAAAAGGATCTACCATCTTAGCAAATTTTGACTATGCAATACAGTATTGTAGCTATGGGTACTAGACTATCTAGTAGAGATCCTACTTACTTATCTTGCATAACTGAAACTTTGTACCCTTTGACCACCATCTCCCCATTTTCTACTTTCCCTAAACCGCTGATAATCATTCTACTCTGTGCTTCTATGAATTGGACTATTTTAGATTCTACCTATAAATGAGATTATTCACTATTTGTCTTTCTAAGTCTGGTTTATTTTATTCAGAGTCCTCCAGATCCATCCATGTTGTTGCAAATGGCAGGATTTCTTTCTTTTTTTAAGTGCAGAATAATATTCCATGTTATGTATATACTGCATTTGCTTTAACCATTTATCTGCTGATGGACATTTAGGTTGTTTCCATATCTTGGCTATTGTGAATAATGTTTCAATGAGCCTGGGAGTGCAGATTTCCCTTCAAGACCTTGCTTTTTATTCTTTTGCCCATATATCTAGAAGTGTGATTGCTGGATCATATGATAGCTCTATTTTTAAATTTTTTAGGGCCCTCCATACTATTGTCCATAATGGGTGTATCAATTTACATTCCCTCCAACAGTGTATCATTGTTCCCTTTTTTGACATCCTTACCACCACTTATTCTCTTTTATTTTTATAATAATAGCCACCCTTAGGGGTGTGAGATGTTATCTCATGGTCTTAATTTGCATTTCCTTGATGATTAATGGTGTTGAGCACCTTTTCACATCTCGTTGGTCATGCATGTGTTTACTTTGAAGAAATATCTATTCAAGTCCTTTGTCCATTTTAAAATTTATTTTTATCAAGTTTTTTTTTTTCATGTACACAGAGAGCTAAGGCTTCCATTTATTCTTGCATTTTTATTCATGGACAACATTTTCATTTTATTGAAATATACATTGTTCTAGGTATTCATAGTGTCTAACAAGTTTCCTAATTTATGTAAATCTGACAAATTGCAAAATAATTGATTATAAACAACCTTCTGATTCATGAATTTGAGGCTACTGATGGAAAAAGAAAATATTTGAAAACTTTTTTTCAGCATTGGTTACCCCTAAATACCATTTGTTTCTTTTTTTTTCATAGTACTGTATATTTATTGAAAAGAAAACTGCATATCAGTGAGCCCGTGCAGTTCAAACACATGTTGTTCAAGAGTTAACTGTAATAATCTGCTTTTTAAAAAAAATTTTTATTGTTATGTTAATCACCATACATTACATCATTAGTTTTTGATGTAGTGTTCCATGATTCATTGTTTGCGTATAACACCCAGTGCTCCATGCAGAATGGGCTCTCTTTAATACCCATCACCAGGGTAACCCATCCTCCCACCCCCCTCCCCTCTAGAACCC
>NW_027875536.1:0-248 GCF_054177405.1 Leptonychotes weddellii | reverse complement strand
TTTCCCTCAAAACCACAACCAGAGAACAAAGAACAAATGACATTTTAAACATATGGTAATTGTAATTTTAGTACTAAATTCCAATATGATTTTCGTATCCTACCCACAGGTGGAAAACGTATTAGACTCTGAACATTCTTCAGTATAATATAGGCATTATGTATTCATAATTCAAAGCTAGAAAGACAGGATACATTCCTTAGTTTATTTTATTTATTTATTTTTTTAATTTGACACAGAGAAAGAGA
>NW_027875535.1:0-248 GCF_054177405.1 Leptonychotes weddellii | reverse complement strand
TATCTTTTCAGACTACTAGATTAGCCTAAAAATTCTGGGTGATATATCAACTAGGTGAAGAACAACAACGTTTAACTAAAGCTCCTCTGGATACTTTACTTACATTCTCTTCTTCACGGTTTATCCGCCCCTCCCCCACCAAGAAAAAACAGGTAGATTACACAGAAATATGCTAAGAGAACTTATACAATGTTGCCATCCAAGAGAAAAATGAGTGTGAAATACACAAGGACTCCACCCCTTCCACT
>NW_027875534.1:0-248 GCF_054177405.1 Leptonychotes weddellii | reverse complement strand
GTAAAAGGGAATTGGGCAAAGGGGGTCATTTGAGGGCTGGGGATTCTCCTCAGATGACAATCTACAAATGGCATATTGTTGTGCACTCAGGCGAGGGTACCCTTTTGTTTTATGGTGTGCTCATGAGAATGTGAGATTTTCTGACTTTCTTTGTGGTTTATGAGGTCCTCCCTTGCCATTCCTCCGCTTTGAGGTTCCCCCTGAGGTTCCTCAGCTCAGAAAGCAATCTCTCCTTAGGTCAAATTCAG
>NW_027875533.1:0-248 GCF_054177405.1 Leptonychotes weddellii | reverse complement strand
GTCGTTAGATCTGTCCTGGAGCCAGGCTCTGCACTCAGGGGGAGTCTGTCTGAGGATTCTCTCCCTCTACCACTCTCATGCTCTCTCTCTTTCTCAAATAAATAAATAAAATCTTAAAAAAAGAATAACTTTTTATATTTCCTTACATAAAATAATCCTTTCTTTTCTAGGTGTGAAATTAATAAAAATAAAGTTATGCTTAGAAAAAAAATTGTGCAAAGCAGGTTTTCTCAATGCCATTCGATTCT
>NW_027875532.1:0-248 GCF_054177405.1 Leptonychotes weddellii | reverse complement strand
TTTGCAGCCACTTTGGGTTGTCTGGCCTTGGGTGTAGGTGGTCCTGGCGTCTAGTGGTTAGAGTCCAAAGATGCCGTAAACATCCTTCGATGGACAAGACCGCCGTCCTCAATGAAGGATTATCCCGCCTGCAGCATCCAGAGTGCCACGGTTGAGAAACACCAGCTTAGATGTTTCCCTGCTTGAGGAGAATGACCACGATGCCATTCAATTTGAGGGAAAGGAGGGCTATAAATCCAGAGCTTAGG
>NW_027875531.1:0-248 GCF_054177405.1 Leptonychotes weddellii | reverse complement strand
TGTAAAACTATATGATACATTAACAAAAATGTATTCTTTACTTGGTCATAAAGATAATAAATTTCAAACAGAGATTTTATAGACCATATTCACTTAATCTTAATTCACTGAGATGATAATTAAATGATGAAAAGATTATTTAAAAAAATTTTTTTAAAGATTTTTTTTTTAAGTAATCTCCATACCCAGTGTGGGGCCCGAACTCATGACCCCAAGACCAAGAGTTACACTGCTGACTCAGCCAGCCA
>NW_027875530.1:0-248 GCF_054177405.1 Leptonychotes weddellii | reverse complement strand
CCTCAGTATCCACATCCCCACCAGCGCCATATGTTTGTTATCACGGATGAACCTACATTGACACATCATTATCACCCAAAGTCCGTAGTGTATGTTACAGTTCACTTTTGGTTTTGTACATTCTATGGGTTTGGACAGATGTGTAATGACATGTATTCATCATTATAGTATCGTACAGAGTATTTTCACTGCCCTAAAATTCCCCTGCGCTCCACCTATTCATCTTACCCACAGCTCTGGCAATTACT
>NW_027875529.1:0-248 GCF_054177405.1 Leptonychotes weddellii | reverse complement strand
GGAGCCCAAGCCAGCAGCTGCGTCGGGAGCCGTGCGGGCTCATGCGGTGTGCACAGGCAGTTTGTGGCCAAGGGGCACAGTCTCTTAGAAGGATTAGGGGAGGTAGAGGTGCGGTGACCGAGCTGGCGCGGCATCCTAGGGTCAGGTGGGTGTGGATCTGGGGGTGCAGTATTAGTGTTTAGAATCGCATACCTAGTGCCGCAAGCCTTGGCCTGTGAAGTGACAGGGGACGTTTAGGACAGTAGTTC
>NW_027875528.1:0-248 GCF_054177405.1 Leptonychotes weddellii | reverse complement strand
TTGGGGCGCCTGGGTGGCTCAGTCGTTAAGCGTCTGCCTTCGGCTCAGCTCATGGTCCCAGGGTCCTGGGATCGAGCCCCGCATCGGGCTCCCCGCTCAGCGGGAAGCCTGCCTCTCCCCCCTCCACTCCCCCTGCCTGTGCTCTTCTCTCAATGTGTCTCTCTCTGTCAAATAAATAAATAAAATCTTTAAAAAAAAATAGAATATGAATTTGACTTCAATAATTTTCTTTCATCCTTTCTGAGCAA
>NW_027875527.1:0-1741 GCF_054177405.1 Leptonychotes weddellii | reverse complement strand
GTGCTCTGGGTGTTCTTCCATCCTGACCCTGCTCCTCCCTCTGCTTGACTCTGATCCCTGCAAGGCCTCAGCTCCATTTCTGGCTGCACCTTTCAACTGGGCCTGGGAGGACTCCCTCCCGTGGCCTCCGAGTCTGTGGGCAGGGGCCTCCTTGCTCTCCGACCCAGCTAGAGCTCTTTGAATGGCTGTCCAAAATCAAATTACAAGGCTGCAGAATCCGTCCAGAACAACCTCTTACTTTCCTTAGAGTATTTATTCTTCTCTTTCTTCTACTTCAGTTCAAACAGAAACAAAAGGCGAAGGAGACTTTTGGAAAACGTGAGACTATGGAAGAGAGAGGACGGGCTCAAGAGGATGTTTCATGGGATAAGAGGCTAAAATTACAAACAAATCTTTAAGGGAAACCGAATGTTATCATCGTGTGTAGGTGAGTGTCAAAAACACATCAAGAAACCACAAACTGGCGACAGTTGACTGGCATGGAAACACTCCCCTCCTGCTGCCACTTGTGAGCACATTCTACGGCGTTCCCCCAGAAACAGCTGCTAATTAAATTCAGACCGCGGAGGGGGGCAAACCAGCAGGTCTTGATAAATTCTACCCTTTCTATTTTTGCCTCTTTAATTTTCAGGAGCCCTCAAAAGGTTCACATTCAACAACACTAGTGTCAATTGAAGTCTGGCCATCCGGTTTCCATAGTCAAGGAAAAGATCAGCAATGCATGATTACCTCAACTATAGCAAAGCGAGTGCAGATGCTTCGGTTTTGGTCTGTATGAGGTGGCCCTGGCGAGAGATAGCTACTGCCATGTACTTTGATCATTATTGCCACTAAACGATCTCTTGTGATGTTTCCTGGCCAGGTGATTTCAGTCGTAGACTCAACTTTTGTGTTCTAAGACATAAAACCTATTTGGCAATTTTTAAAGTTGTCGTGCTTTCCGTGTCAACAGAATTCTCTGAGGTGTTGTGTAGCTAAGGAAAAGGAAGGATGGGTAGAAAAGCCATCTGTACCACGAGAGTGGGCAGAAGCAACAGAGGCTTTTAATATGACCCAGGTTCTAAAAGTTCTTGGAAGCACTGATCGCAACCCCACGCAAATGCACTTAACATAGGAATTCTCTGAAAATAGGAACGCTAAGTGCATCAGTGCTGGACAGGTCCTTACGGCATACTTCCTAGGGAGTATCACACGCTGGCAACTGGTTCCCCATTTTCTGTTTTCGCTGACGTCACATTCCGCTGCTGGCTATCCTTTCTTCCAGTTATCCTTCATACAATGGTTGGTTCATCATCTCAGGCCATAATCATGTTTATAACCTATTGCCTACTGATGTTTGAGCTGTGCTTCCTTAACCATTTCCCCAGGCACATGGAGCTCTTGTAGAACTTGTGTTGTAACATCCAGCAGCACGGTCTTCCTAAACAGGACCAGTGTTCTCACACACTTCTGACAGCCACTATGGGTCGGAGAATGCATAGTAAGGGCATAAAGAGAGGCCAGAGAGAAATAAGCTAGATGCACTGCATACACACACACCTTAGGATAGAGCGGTGCGTTGCTCATTAACTGAGCACTTCTGGTTTGGTGCTCCCAGGCTCACGGTGTGAGGGAGTGCTCCCGGCTGCTGCACTGGCTCAGATGGACTGGGAGTATACGTGGGCACAATATGCATGTTAAGTGACTGTGATGTACACTTTTATTATAGTACCTTTACATATGTGTATACACATACACACAC
>NW_027875526.1:0-13127 GCF_054177405.1 Leptonychotes weddellii | reverse complement strand
AAAAAAAAAAAAAAAAAGGTACAATCACCTAGTTCTCAGTGTAGACACCTCTGTTCTTTACACAAGAAACCTCTTCCCATGTCAATCTCAAGTAAGCTGCATAAAAGTAAGTGCTAAGCTGGATTTATTTTTTAAAAATTATGAAGACAATAAAAAAATAATGAACACAAGAGAAACCCCATCACTAACAGTAATACAGACACTATAAGAGAACACTCCAGAAAATTCTAAGTTTTCTTTTAAAGATTTTATTTATTTATTTATTTATTTAAGAGAGAGAGAGAGAGAGCACAAGCAGGGGGAGCGGCAGGCAGAGGGAGAAGCAGGCTTTCCACTGAGCAGGGAGCCTGATGCGGGGCTCGATCCCAGGACCCCGGGATCATGACCTGAGCCGAAGGCAGACGTTTAACTGACTGAGTCACCCAGGCGCCCCCCAAAATTCTAAGTTTTTAAAAAATCTATTATGTCTATGAATGTTACATTCTTTACACTTTTTGGGACATTGTGAACTAGGCTTTTTTTAATGTATCAGGAAAAAGTCCCAATAATAGGCGTATAAAATAGCAATATAAAACCAGAGATTGCTCATAATGGTTAAAAATTCTCCCTCTAAATATCTTAGTTCAATACAACAAATACTGAATAATGAATATGTAAGGCACTGAACAACTAATTAAAAAGTGCTCTATGGATACAAAGATCAGTAAAAACCATTCCCTGACATGGGAGTATTTAATATATGATATGGCACAAATATGCCAATAATGTACTAAGAAGGCAGAGTGTGATTCACAACAAAGAGAGGAAAATACTATATGGGTTCCAAGGAGGGATACTTGGTTGCGGTAATTCAAAAAAAGCTGTAAAGAGGGAAAAATAATTTAAGGGTCTTAAAGGATGAGGTGGATTTGGTAACAAAGACCAACAAGAAAGTTTCAGGAAGAGGAGGCAGACTTTGTTCTCAAAAGACAAGCCTTTTCATCAATCAGGAAGTTTCTTACAGGCCACTCAGGGAAAAAAATCAATTTTAAATGACCTACATTATCTCTATATTTGTTATAGTATCTTTGGTCATCTATATCATGCCTATACTTTAATTTGCAAACTTGAATATTGTAACTATATAACCTGGCTAGTAACCTTTTAAATTTATTTCTTCATTGTACTTTTATATTATAGTCTGCTCTATAATAAGTTTTCCTTTTCATTTTCCCATTAGTTTTACTTCTGATTTACAGTATTAATATTTCCCAATTGATTTATACTTGTTTATACACTATGATTGTATTTGTCAGCTCTGGATGTTTTTTACATGTTTATATTTTGACATCAGTGTGTTTTAAAGTTCTGAATGTTAACCAATGATTAAATATATACAATTTTTAAAAATTTAGGCCTTGAGAAATTTAGTCAAAAAGTAATTATTATACACTGATATAGAAAATTTGATTTCATAGTTTCATTCCATAATATAAAACAATTTGGACATTGTTATCTAGGCTTCTGTTCTTTATGTACTATTTAGAAAAATTAACAAATAATTAAAATCCATTGACTCCATCAGAGAAAGAAGAATGAGGGACCTCAAAAATCTATAAGCTGCTCAGGCCACCCTGAGGTTGTCTGAAGGGCCTAATATTAGAGTAGTAAAGAAGCCAGGAAAAAGAGTTAATATCTTACTATAGAAAACAACTCTTTACTACAAACTTATATATCAGCCCCATCACATTTTGTGCCCTTTGTAGGAAATACAGACACTGTGTTTTTAATATATAACTCAATACTACTCAAGTCCAGTCCAGGTATTAACTGAACTTTCCAAGCCAAAAGTAAGTACCCTAACTCTGCCTAGATACAGCACAGATGTTAGTCCCACGGTTTAGTTCTTACTTCTTTCTCCCCTTAATCAGAGAGAGGTCTAGACATCAAGTTCCTCCATTATATTTAAGCTCTTAAGTATTTACTCATCTTCACAAACCTAATCAGGCTTTGCCTATAACAGGCCTTCAGGAAACATTTCTTGAATGAAAGCTACCTCATCCCAAAAACAATGTTCAGAGTCCCCATATTTGAAAATGTATCTTCCTATCCCGCAAGATTAAAAGATTCGGGGAATGAATGCATACATTCTATAAAACTGACTAAATTTACCACAGTAAACTGTTGTTTTCCTTTCTTAAAGACACTGCTCTGCAAAATTAAGAGTACTTTCTCAGTTGCATAGCAAATAAGACAAAAGTTCCATTGTAACAAAATTCAAATGTTTAATTTTTTTTCAAAACTTAACTATATTAATGAAAATAAATTATATTTAGACCACCTTCAATATTTGTACATCATCTTTATACAACTATAACAGTGCTTTCAAAAGATATTTTATAAAGGACCTTAATTTCCACAATTAAAACGTGTTTTAAAAATGGGGGAAACATTAAAGAACATTAAATTCATCTGAAATATCTCATAATGCTGAGAGGTATGCTGTTCTTTATCAAATGGACTGTAATCTGTATTCAAAATAACATAGCTTTTAGCTAAATACAATTATTTCTTGTCCATTTCAGTGATTTCCTGGATCCAAAACAAAATCTGTGTATTTATTTCTTTGAAAACATCATTTGTTGACCGTCCTTTCACTGCCATGGAATGATTTGCCTTCTCAATCCAGTGGATTTTATTGGGAGCTTGCATTTTCTGTGCCACTTTCTCCAACAAGTTCTAAAGGAAAAAAAGAAGAGGATGCTAGACTAATGCTCTTTTAGGGTTTAATAAAGATCCTCTCTCTCCCCTGCACCACCTATACTGGCATCCATTCACTAAATATTCATTAAATACCTACTCTACAGACAACTTTCAAGGCAATGGAATATGCAAAGAAATGTCCACAGAAGTGGCAGTCCACATCTCTCAAATACAGCAATACCACAGAACAGATCAAGCATTCATTACTGACAATATATAGTAACATGTACAAGTCACTCTTTCTCGAGTCAATTTTTTAACAAACTGAAGAATCTGCTTAAATGTTGAAATGATAAATCAAATGTACGGTCTAGTATAAATCCCAAAATCACAAAATTCAGATATTAATCTTTTATTCCCAAATAAGAGTCAATCCATTTAGCAACTCTTTCCAGGGAGATGAATTCTATCAGTATGCTTCTATTTTTCCGTTCTCCAAAGCAACAGGTAACTAAGTCACAAAATTAGCATGAGTCCAATCAGGACCTTTTAAAGAGACTGAAAGTTGCAGATAACATCTTGTTCCCAAGACACTGTCTTTCATTCACTCTCTCATTTACGCAAACATCAAGTTATAATTCACCTTTTCACACATTTCATCTGCTGAGCCTGACACAAACAATACAGGATCTTTTATACGATAGAGATCTTCATCTCTAAGTTTATGTTGCTGCTTTGGATGGTGCAGTGGGTAAGAAATACAAATGAGACCTCGAACAAAATCATCAGCATCATCTGGCTCAATATGGCACATTACAGAAGCAGCTGCTCTTGAGCCCATTGAACGACCTAAAATCAATTAAAATTAATTTCAGCTTGAAATATAAACATTCATATATAGAAGTGATAATATGGCAAATTAGATTTCATTTACTGTTCATCCATCATAACTCTATCACTTAACTCCAAAAGGTGGCAATTATCAAGTTATAATACCCATAATGGACATCTATAGCTTCATGAAATGCTAAACATTGATCCCAAGTCAAAAAAAAAGTGGAATTTTTTTTTTCCCCTGAAGAATACTTGAGGTAAGGACAATCCTTATGAAGAATCATTTGAGAGACAGTGACTCAGGGATATAAATAAAAGAAAAGCTCTTTGGGTTACAATACGTATTTATGAGATTTAAATTTGCTTTAAATATATAAAGTACTTTGATGTTATACAACAAAGTGACTTACCAAAACAAAAACAAAAAAAATTTTTTTTTTTAAGATTTTATTTATTTATTTGACAAAGAGAGAGACAGCAAGAGAGGGAACACAAGCAGGGGGAGTGGGAGAGGGAGAAGCAGGCTTCCCGACAAGCAGGGAACCGGATGCGGGGCTCCATCCCAGGACCCTGGCACCATGACCTGAGCCAGAGGCAGATGCCTAACGACTGAGCCGCCCCAAAACAAAAAAAAATTTTTTTTTTAAAAGATTTTATTTATTTATTTGAAACAGAGAGAATGAGAGAGAGAGAGAGCACATGAGAGGGGGGAGGGTCAGAGGGAGAAGCAGACTCCCCGCTGAGCAGGGAGCCCGACGCGGGACTCGATCCCAGGACTCCAGGATCATGACCTGAGCCGAAGGCAGTCGCCTAACCAACTGAGCCACCCAGGCGCCCATAAAACAAAAAATTCTTAAATTAGCTTCCTATCATCAATTAATTTTAATTCCTGATCACCTGTTCCTATATTAATATGAATAGATTTAAAAGCAAGTATTGCAACTTACCACCAAGGAAAACACCTGCCAGTTTGTATTCTCCTGAGGTCTTCAGGTAATTCTAGAAAAACCAACCAAAAAATTATCAGTTCTTCTCCTATGAAATATTCCACTGGAAAACCAACAAGTATTTCTCATCATTAGTGAAATGTATAAAACTCTTTGCAAAGACAACCATAAAATCTCAAGGGATTCTTCTTGAAAGAGGTAACTAAACTAGTTCTTTGCTCTTCTGGTCATGCTGTCACTATCAAATCATAGCTGGGTAAATACAGGCAAATAAATGAGGAAAAAAAACTACTTGGCCTGTCTAAAAGAATTAAAGTACTAAAATGTTTTTAAAGAATTACAATAAAAAAAACAGCCAGTAAAAGCTTCCAACCAATACAGAATAGTACTAAAATCTAATTTAAAGCCCTGAAAAACTTAGCAAGTTTGAAATAATCTGGATTTTAAAAATTTCAAATTTGTGTTATCCAGGGATTTTACAGTTTCAAAACTGTGCTATATTTGTACATTCATAGTATAGTAGGCAAATATCCAGAACTATATTCTGAAGTTATATAATTCCATTAAGAAAATTACATCATAGTTTCCTTGGTAGTACCATGAAAGAACATTTATGATGTGAGCACTCATCTCCATAGAAACTGAGAGCAAAGAGAAATCTGACTACTATACAGCCCTCATGTACTGTTGAGTTTCTAAGAATATTCATTAGAAGTGTTTTAAGATAAACCAAATGACTGCTAATAGAATTTGTCTTAAATGTATTAAGAATTTTAAAACAAAATTCTGTTATAAGTAAATATAAAGAAATTTTCTTACCAAAACTGATTTATATGCCTTAATTCTATGTACAATATTAAGGCCTTTACAGGTAAATCTCAGGCAAAAAAAACCATGAGATGCAAGATGGGATGCCAGTGACATCAAATGAGGAAGGTTCATATCTCCTGACGCTCCATGTGTAAGAATTATTCCATATGTTAAGCTCTTGTTAGGTACCAAACAAACAGCATCTAGTAATTTATTTCCAAAAGGTATTTTTAATTTAACCTGGAATTCAAGAGAATAAAGGGATCAAAAATTACTTCCTTGCCTATTCAGACAACTAAATAACTATGTTTGTTCTGTGAAGCCCATGATTCACATGGCCTCCAAATAAAAAGCATTATTAACAACAGCTAATATTTAAGTACTTATTGTGTGTCAGGTACTATTATAAGTGCTTTATATGTATTAACTTATTTAACCTTCCTAATAATTCTATGAAGCAAGTACTTTTTATAGATGAGAAAACAGGCACAGCAGGTTAAGTAATGTGCCCAAGGTTATACAGCCACTAGCTATATAGGCTAGTGGCTAGGATTCAAACTCAGGCAGTTTGCTCCAAAAGTCCTTCCTTTAACCACTAATGCTATACTGTCTCTCACAGTACAAGTTAAAAATAAGAAAATTACTCTGGAGCCACATGACTTAAAAAAAAAAAGGAACCCTGAAGATGCAGAACGTATGAAAATATGTATTACCTCTGTATGACTCATTTTCACTGTTGAATAACAAACTTAAAGTGCATTACATCTGAGAAGCAAAGGACATCTCCCTGAAAAGAAGATTCTGTTGTGAAAGGTCGGTTGGCAGACATGGATATGACATAAGAACTATTAACGAACACATTCAAGAGCTGAAATAAACAAATTTAGAACTACTTCTCTAAGAACTGGTGCCTTTACAGGTGCATTATTTCATTAATTATTTTCAAACTTCCTAAAACCATGGGCACTCAGAATTGGGTTACAGGGCCAGGTGTGGGGATGGCAGATGTTACATAAGAAAAGCCAATGTGATACCTTGACAAGGAAACCTTAAGAAAATTCATACCAAAGTAGAATGTTGCATCTTGGCATATATGCATATCTTTTTTTCTAAGCATCTTTATTCTCAACCAACTATCTTCAATTTAATGTCAGAGTATTTTTCTATTAACCCATTTCTTTCATCATTATCTTTCCCAACTCCTCCTCCTACCCTGCAACAGAAGTATATATCCACACCCTTTGTTAGGTGCCTTTGCAGAGCCTCCCAGTAGGCAGAGTGTACATACATCTCTACCCTATTGACTTGGGGCTTGACTATATGACATTGCTTTAGCTAACAGAATATATGTAAAAGTTGCAATGTGTCACTTCTGAGCAGAAACAGGGCAAATTTCAAGAAGTCCCCCTTGAACTCCCACCCTCAGCCATCAGAAGAGCACGTTTCCAGGTATTTTTGCTTTTTCAGCCTGGGTCCCAGAACAAAGATACATGTTGCAGACATGAACCCAAAACTAAAGTTGGGAGTCCAGCCTAATCCAGCCAAGATCTAAGCCACTGAAGAACCAAGAACATGAAATATAAGCCACTGAGATTCTGGGATTGTTATGCAGCATTCCTTCCTATTTTAAGAGATCTTTTATTGTTCAGGGTATTACCAACATCAGGATCTCCACTATTCATCTATTATTTCCTGATAACATTTATTTATTCATTCACTGGATAACAATAAGAGGGTTCAAAGTTGAAAGGTACCAAAAATATACAGTGAAAAGCCTCCCTTATTCCACTTTTGCCTTGTTATCCAGATCCCTTCTCCAAAGTCAGCTAATATTACCTGCTTCTTACATATCTTTCCAGATATTTTATACATATATACACACATACCCCTCCTTTTAAAAAAATAAACCCATGATATTTTTCTGAATCCCCCACCATTTAAAATCCACTTTGTGCTTAGTCTTTTCTTTATACAATGAGCTTCTTTCATTTTATGGCTGCAGAATATTCCAAGGAAGGGTCGTACATAATTTATTTCACCATTATCTATTAATGAACATTGAGATTGTTTCCAATCTTTTGCTAAAATATGGTGATGAATGGCATGTACTTACATTATTTTCTCGTGTAGACAAACCTATATAATAAATTTGTGGGGGAGGAACTGCTGTATCAAACGGTATATTCATTTGAAATTATATTTTTTAAGGAATACATCTGATTTTTGAATAGGTAATATATGCATATGGTACAGAATTTTAAAAGAACAAAAATGTAAATAGTTAAGTCTCCTCACATCCTTCTCCCCCAGCCACCTAGTTCCTTTCCTTTCCCAGAAGCAACCACTGTGACCAACTTACCGTCTGTCTTTCCACAAATGTGTATGTGTGTGTAGAAAAATTCTTATTTGAGCCTGAGGGGAGTTAGTCTAGCTGAGCCTGAGTAGTCCTGAAGGTCACTCTTGAAGGCTCGCGATGTGGGGACACTGCAAAGTGCAGAGTGTCCCTGCTTTCATAAATGTAGCCCCATAATTAAGTGTGCCTGGGGTCCCCTGGTTCAAAGATCCTGTTTTATGTTCTCAAGGGAATAGCCTCCTGCCTTCTAATAGGAGAAAGGTAGTCACCCAAAAATGTGAAATAGGGAAGGAGATGTAGGTATCTAATTGCTTCTCGAACAGATTTCACCTAAGTTTAAGCTTTATTCAAGCCCTCCACCTACGCCCCCAACGCCATTTCCTTCACTGGCAGTTCTCAAGGTGTCTGGTGCTGCCAGTTTCTGTGGTTTGCAGAGACTTGTTCCACAGTATTCCTTGTTGCAGGTTTAGAATTAAGCTAAGGTTTGCGAAGAACATTTGCTTTCCAGACCCCAATATTTTACTGCTGTTGTTTCCTTTCCCATTCTCTCCATCATTTGGATTTACGTCTTTTAAAAAACTTCTTTACTGTAATTTTGGTGAGATTTCAGGAGGGAGTAATATCAGATACACGTATTCAACCCACTATCTTAGCCTAGAACACTACTCCTCAACAACTTTGTGTGTGTGTTTTTCCAGAAAAACTCTACTCCCTTCCAGATCTCCTGCTCAACGGTCTATTCTTCACGACTGGTGCACATGTTCTGGACTACCACCACTAACAGTATGACCCCACCGTAACCTGGTCTCGGCAGTCTAGGCTACAGCCTCCGGTTTTGAATTCGCATAGGGCAGGACAAGTCTGGCTCTGCAAACGGGGAGCTACGGAGACACCGTGACGAGGAGTCGGTAGTCTCTGCACTTTTTAGCAGTGTCCCCACATCGCGAGCCTTCGAGAGTGACCTGCAGGACTACTCAGGCTCAGCGTGCAATAAACGATCGCATCTCACGCCGAAGGACCGAAATGCCACAACCACCGTAACTTCCAACCAGAAACAGCGTGGGCTTTATCTATCGTATCTACAGCACTACGCTGCAAGTCGTGGGCAAACAAAAACGTTAAGAGTTCAAGCCTTCCGGGGGTTGATAATCCGGCCGGGTCCACAACAGACACCGAAGGGTCCCAGCGCAGAAATTCGGAGCGAGGTCCCCCAGGAGTTTGGGATTCGAAGGCACCTGAGGCTCCAATCGTTCACTCAACTGGCGCGCGTGCGCGGGGCTGCGCGGTGGCCGTCCCCAGGGCCCGGCGCGACCCCTCACGGCTCCCCGCGGTTCGCCTCTCCCCGCCCGCCCCGTTCCCTCACTCCGGCCTCGCCATCTGCCGGGCGGGCGAAACCCCGGCGGCCGGGCCCGCGAGCACCGAGCTTACACCGACCGCCTCACGGAGGCGACCAACAGCCCCCGAGGGGCGACGGCCGCGAGCTCGAAATGTCTCAGATGGGGCCACCAGGCGCGCCAGCACCCTCCTCTGGAGGCCGCCCCCGCCGGCGGCGCCAACCGCCACCGCCGCCGCACTTACCGGGGAAGGGAAGGTGGCCAAGAGCACCTAACCGTCCTCACTCCCCTTCACGGAACAAACTACCGCGCTCGAAGTGACCGCCTCGCCGCACCCGCCAGCCCGTTCCGCCTCGGCGCACGCGCGCACAGGCCCCGCCCCCCGGGCGCGCGGGCCGGCGCGCGCAGCACGCTGGGAGCGGGAGTTTTCCAGCCATTTCCTTGGGGGCGGGGCAGCAGGTACTCACCAGCCCCGGGGTGGCTCAGGAGCCGCCTCCAGTCGCTGCCTCACCCCCGGCTCACTCCGCGCTGGACCCTTCCCTATCCCAGCAGCTCCGTTCCAACAGTTGCGCAGGTCCACGAACGTGAGGTCAACTCTCATTATTCTTTTTTTCACACCCACAGTCTGTCAATCCTGTTGACTCTGTTTGCAAATACAAACAAAAGCCAGCTGCCTCTCCTGCTTCTACCGGACTGGTTGGAGTGCCCACATTCAACTCTGCCTGGATTATTGAAATAATCTACTAAATGCTCTCTTGTTCCCATCTCTGCCTCCACCTCTTTGCTACCTGATCATCACAGCAACCAGCTGGACCTGGTTGAAATGTAAACACCTCCTGTCAAAGCCTTCCAGAGGCTTCCCATCTCTCTCATAAGGAAAGCCAAAGCCCTTACAATGACCACCAAGGTTTTATATTATTTTTTTGTTTTTGTTTTAGTTTCAAGTTTTTATTTAAATTCCAGTAATATTAGTTTCAGGAGTAGAATTTAGTGATTCAACACTTGTGCATAACATCCAGTGCTCATCTCAAGTGCCCCCATGAATATCCTTCACTCATTTAACCCACCCCCCCCTTGCCCACCTCCCCTCCAGCAACCCTCAGTTTGTTCTCTATAGTTAAGAATCTGTTTTATTATTTGCCTCTCTCCTTTTTTGTCCCTATGTTTATCTGTTTTATTTCTTAAATTCCACATATGAGTGAAATCATATGGCATTTGTCTTTCTCTGACTGACTTATTTTCCTTAGCATAGTACACTCTAGTTCCATCCATGTCGTTGCAAATGACAAGATTTCATTCTTTTTATGGCTGAGTAATATTCCATTGTATATATACACCACATCTTCTTTATCCATTCATCAGTGGATGGATATTCGGGATCTTTCCATAATTTGGCTATTGTTGATAATGCTGCTATAAACATCAGGGTGCGTGTGTCCCTTCGAATCAGTATTTTTGTATCCTTTGGGTAAATACCTAGTAGTGCAATTGCTGGATCTAGGGTAGTGCTATTTTTAACTTTTTGAAGAACTTCCAGACTGTTTGCCACATTGGCTGCACCAGTTTGCATTCCCACCAATATTGTAAGAGGGTTCTCCTTTCCCTGCATCTTCACCAACATCTGTTGTTTCCTGAGTTGTTAATTTTAGCCATTCTGACAGGTGTGAGGTGAATCTCATTGTAGTTTTGGTATGTATTTCCCTGATGAGTGATGTTGAGCATCTGTTTATGTGTTTGTTAGCCATCTGGATGCCTTCTTTGGAAAAATGTCTATTCATGTCTTCTGACCATTTCTTAACTGGATTATTTGGGTTTTGGGTGTTGACTTTAATAAGTTCTTTATAGATTTTGGATACTAACCCTTTATCAGATATGTCATTTGCAAATATCTTCTCCCATTCTAAAGGTTACCTTTTAGTTTTGCTGATTGTTTCCTTCACTGTGCAGAAACTTTTTATCTTGATGACATCCCAATAGTTCATTTTTGCTTTTGTTTCCCTTGCCTCCAGAGACCTAATAAGAAATTGCTATAGCCGATGTCAAAGAGGTAGCTATCTGTGTTCTCCTCCAGGATTTTGATGGTTTCCTGTCTCACATTTAGGTCTTTCATCCATTTTGAATTTATTTTTGTGTAACTTGTGAGAAGGTGGTCCAGTTTCATTCTTCTGCATGTTGCTGTCCACTTTCCCCAACACCATTTGTTTAAGGGGCTGTCTTTTTTTCCATTGGATATTCTTTCTTGCTTTGTTGAAGATTAGTTGACCATATAGTTATGGGTCCATTTCTGGGTTTTCTGTTCTGTTCCATTGATCTTTCTCTTTTTGTGCCAGTACAATACTGTCTTGATCACTACAGCTTTGTAATATACCTTGAAGTCCATGATTGTAATGACCACAGCTTTGCTTTTCTTTTTCAAGATTCTTTGGCTATTTGGGGTCTTGGGTGGTTCCATAAAAATTTTAGAATTCTAGGTCTGTGAAAAATGCTAGTGGTTTTTTGATAGGCATCACATTGAATGTGTAGATTGCTTTGGGTAGTATAGACATTTTAATAATATTTGTTCTTCTAACCCATGAGCGTGGACTGTCTTTTCATTTTTTGGGTCATCTTCAATTTCTTTCATAAGCGCTCTATGGTTTTTAAAGTACAGATCTTTTAGCTCTTTGGTTAGGTTTATTCCTAGGTATCTTATGGGTTTTGGTGCAGTTGTAAATGGGATCAATTCCTTGATTTCTCTTTCTGCTGTTTCATTATTGGTGTGTAGAAATGCAACAGATTTTTGCATGTTGATTTTGTATCCTGCAACTTTACTGAATTTGTGTATCGGTTCTAGCAATTTTTTGGTGGAGCCTTTCAGGTCATCTACATAGAGTATCATGTCATCTGCAAATAGTGAAAGTTTGACTTCTTCCTTGCTGATTTGGGTGCCGTTTATTTCTTTTTGTTGCCTGACAGCTAAGGCTAGGACTTCTAGTACCATGTTAAATAACAGTGGTGAGATGGACATCCCTGTCTTGTTCCTGACCGTGGAGGAAAAGTTCTCAGCTTTTCCCCATCTAGGATAATATTAGCTGTGGGTCTTTCATAGATGGCCTTTATGATATTGAGATATGTTCCCTCTATCCCTGCTTTGTTGAGTGTTTTTATCAAGAATGGATGCTGTACTTTGTCAAGTGTTTTTTTCTGCATCTACTGAGATCATATGGTTCATATCCTTTCTTTTATTAATGTGATGTACAAGTTGATAGATTTGCAAATATTGAACCACCTTTGCAGCCCAGGAATAAATCCCACTTGATTGTGGTGAATAATTCTTTTTATGTACTATTCGATTCAATTTGCTAGTATTTTGTTGATAATTTTTGCATCCATGTTCAACAGGGATATTGGCCTATAATTCTCTTTTTTTAATGGAATCTTTGTCTGGTTTTGGAATCAAGGTAATGCTGGCCTCATAGAATGAGTTTGGAATTTTTCCTTCCATTTCTATTTTTCTGGAACAGATTGAGAAGAATAGGTATTAACTCTTCTTTAAATATTTGGTAGAGGGGCGCCTGGGTGGCTCAGTTGGTTAAGCGTCTGCCTTCGGCTCAGGTCATGATCCCAGGGTCCTGGGATTGAGCCCCGCATCAGGCTCCCTGCTCAGCGGGGAGTCTGCTTCTCCCTCTGCCTCTGCCCCTCCCCCTGCTTGTGCTCTCTCTGGCTTTCTCTCTACCTCTCTCTCAAAAAAAATAAAATCTTAAAAAATAAATAAATAAATAAAAATAAATATTTGGTAGAATTCTTCTGAGAAGCCATCTGGCCCTGGACTTTTATTTGTTGGGTGATTTTTTATTACTGATTCAATTACTTTGCTGGTTATCAGTCTGTTCAAGTTTTCTATTTCTTCCTGTTTCAATTTTGGTAGTTTATATGTTTCTAGGAATTTATCCACTTCTTCCAGATTGCCCAATTTGTTGGCATATAATTTTTCATAATACTCTCTTTTTTTTTATTCTTATGTTAATCCCTATACATTACATCATTAGTTTTATTTTATTTTTTTTTTTATTTATTTGAGAGAGAGAGAATGAGAGACAGAGAGCATGAGAGGGAGGAGGGTCAGAGAGAGAAGCAGACTCGCTGCCGAGCAGGGAGCCCGATGCGGGACTCGATCCCGGGACTCCA
>NW_027875525.1:0-248 GCF_054177405.1 Leptonychotes weddellii | reverse complement strand
CTTACACTATTTGTTACAAAACCAAGTGTAGATTGAGCAATTACCAAACCAATTTTGTTAATGTGCAAAGTAGTCCCAACTGCATTCCACCCAAAAATTAAAAAGTTCTGAATTATTCTGGGTTGTTAATGCTCTTCAAGATTTCATGATGACATTAAATTCATAATTAAAATACTTCTTAGAAACTGAAGTCTAGGGGTGCCTGGGTGGCTCAGTTGGTTAAGCGACTGCCTTCGGCTCAGGTCATG
>NW_027875524.1:0-248 GCF_054177405.1 Leptonychotes weddellii | reverse complement strand
TGACCCGGGCGAACTTGGGGGGCCGGGAAAGTGTCCGCGGAGAGGGAACGTAGCCTCCTGGCCGGGGAGCTCTCCTCGGACCCAGGGAGAGCAGGGACCCTGCCGGGAGACCTGCTTCGCCCGGTTCGCATAAGCAGATGGTAACCCCAAAGGTCCAGCCTGGGGTTAAGGCACGGACTAAGCAAAACTTGGCCTTGTGTTCCCCGGGAGCCTTCCCAAAGGGAACTAAAGCGGCAGCTTGGGTTTCT
>NW_027875523.1:0-248 GCF_054177405.1 Leptonychotes weddellii | reverse complement strand
TGTCCCTGCACGAAAGTCACCTCTTGCCGAGGTGTCCCTGACCACCCACGTAAGGCTGGTCTCCTCCTTTGCGTCCACACAGGACCGAGACGCTGAGCCTTTAGGCGTGCTGAGGAGAGAATCGAGTCAGGGCGAGCCAGACTTTTTCGGGGCGACGGGTGGTGTGGGGAGGAGAAGCGGTGGCAGCAAACACTCACCGCGCCCCTATGTCCCTGGCACGGGGCTAAGCTCTTTATAGATAACACTTG
>NW_027875522.1:0-248 GCF_054177405.1 Leptonychotes weddellii | reverse complement strand
GACTCTTTATATTTATAAAGGAATAGGAGGAATATTTATGAGACCAAAATCTTAAAAGGAGAGCCAAAAATTTTGTTGGTAGGATTTGGTTACTTAACAGGGTGAGGCTGATGCTTTGACCTCCAGAGAATGGCGTTTACTTTTTTGGGAACAACACATAAGACTGGGGTACACATCTAAAAACCAATTTATAATCTTCGTGACCCAGATGAGATTTGGACAGGGTCCTGGGCCGCTAAGGTCACCTT
>NW_027875521.1:0-248 GCF_054177405.1 Leptonychotes weddellii | reverse complement strand
TGGGGCTAAATAAAAGCCAATCAGTATACAGTTGATTTAAGGAAAATGGTAAATAAAGTTACAGGTATTTTGCAGACATGGCAAAACCCACCAAGGTGGAGCACAGGAGAGGGAGGCTGGGGGAATACTGGACTCAGCCGGAGGGCTCCTGCCCTTGTCCCTCCTGTGACCTTGGTAAGAGTGTCAGCGTAATTTAGGTCTTTGAGGTCTCTTTCTTCCGCGCCCCGTCGGGGTGACGGGAGAGACTT
>NW_027875520.1:0-248 GCF_054177405.1 Leptonychotes weddellii | reverse complement strand
GGCCAAAAATATTAGCTGGGGGAGCAGTATGTTGTGATGTTTAGGTTGTAGTAGTTTCGTTTTTAGCACTTAAAATATCATTTCAGCATTATCACCAATGTACAAGTAATGAAAACTAGAATTGTTTTTATTCAATATAACTGGTAAAAGTACGCTTTACCTGATTTTTAAATTGCCAGTTTGCTTATTGACTATGCTTAAAAGAAATTAATTTGAAAACTCTAAATGAAAATAATTTTTAGGGGTGC
>NW_027875519.1:0-248 GCF_054177405.1 Leptonychotes weddellii | reverse complement strand
TCTCATTCTCTCTCTCGCAAATAAATAAAAAATTAAAAAAAAAAAAAAAACTTAAAAAAAAAGACCTAACATCGATTAGTTTTACTAACGTGTGAAGTGTTTTACATACACTTAGTATTTAGTATTCACCAAAACCCTGTACTATCAATGGCCCCATTTTAAAAGGATGTAACATAAAACAGAGAAGTCAAGTTATTTGCCCAAAATCACACAGCTAGTAAATGATGGAGTCATGATTCAAATGCAGC
>NW_027875518.1:0-248 GCF_054177405.1 Leptonychotes weddellii | reverse complement strand
TCGCCACAGTGTGGGCTGCAAGCAGAGCTATGGTAGCGCAGGAGAGAGGCTCGAGGAATGCAAAACAGGCAGGTGACAGAGCCACCTCTGACACAGAGGCTTAAATTTGGCTTTCTAATTTGGACATACTGTTTAATCCCTCTAAGCCTCAGTTTCCTGATCTGTAAAATGGGGCTAATAGGTTATCCAACACATGGGGTGGTTGAAAGGAGTAAATGAGATGGGGAGGGAGGGGGAATGAGAGAAAG
>NW_027875517.1:0-248 GCF_054177405.1 Leptonychotes weddellii | reverse complement strand
TAACCCACATTTTTCCCACAAGTTTCTATTACATGATCATGGATTACAATGGATAATAGTAGCAAGTTTTCTTTTGCAATATGAATTTAATAGATGTCTACTTTATCTAAGAGGTTCCTAGACAGTCTGATGGACCAAAAGACTAATGCAGTATATCATTAAAATTAGTATAGCACTAATGTATCATTGGGTGTTATATGCAACTGATAAATTATTGAACATTACATCTGAAACTAATGATGTGCTAT
>NW_027875516.1:0-248 GCF_054177405.1 Leptonychotes weddellii | reverse complement strand
GCAGACGCTTAACGACTGAGCCACCCAGGTGCCCCTGGGTCATGGTAATTGTGTTTAACTTTCTGAGGAATTGTCAGACTGTTTTTTGCAACAGGTGAATCATTTTTTATCCACCAATATATGAGGGTCATAATTTCTCCACATTCTTGCCAACATTTATTATTTTCCATCTTTTTTTTTTTTTTTTAGGACACAAAGTTTGCTTTAAATATTAAATATTTTTGGGGGGGAAAGGACACCACACTTCT
>NW_027875515.1:0-1741 GCF_054177405.1 Leptonychotes weddellii | reverse complement strand
CATTTCCTACTCTTTAGGAGATGACTCTTGGATATTTATTTCAAATCCTGATCTTTTGTTGAGCACTCATTCCCTGATGGGTATCTTCCTTTATGTAATTCACCATCTTCTCAAATTCAATGTCTTGGACTGAATTCATCAAACAAACTGTTAATATTGCCATTTTGCATCATACTTTCAGTTTTCAAGTCTCTCAAGCGCAGTCTTTGAACTACCTCTAATTCCTACTTATTCTTTTCCATTCCCCCAGTGAATCAGCCAGTCTCAGCTCTTCACCAAGTCCCTTAGATCCTTTGCATGTCCTCTTCATCACCCTCCTTTTGGGTTTATAATCTCACTCTTTAAGTAATGATATGTAGTCATATTGGGCTCCCACCTTTAGGCTTCCCAAGCCAACCTACATAGCGCTGCCAGTCCAACCTTCTAGAAGCCCAGTTCTGACAACATCCGTCCCCTGCTCCAAAAGCTTTGGTGATTCTTCAACAAATCCTCAGTGTTCATTGAAGACTTTCTGTGATCCAGTCTGTGAACTTTTCTTTCTAAATTTGCCTTCAACTAATCTATTATATAACCTTATGTTTCAGTCAAATCTATTATTCATTTTTCTCTAAATTACACTTTTCCAACACTGAACTTTAATTATAAAATTGTGCTGAAATACACATAACATAAAATTTACCATCTTAACCATTTTTAAGTATACAGTTCAGTGGAAGGCTGAACATAGATCAGCAATGTAGGTACATGATACAATGGTTAAAAAATGAATTTTGATAGGATATGATAAAAGAAATATAACATGAATTACCTATATAGTAACTCTTTTTTTTCCACCAAGGAAAAAAAAAGTGGGCCATTATCAGAGAATTGTTTTCCTGTAATTGGGGTTTATGATTTGTGGATGTATCTTGAGAACAATAACCATAAATGTACACATCCATTTACTGAAATATTTATTAAATACCTATTATGTACCAGGCATTATGGCAGGGTTACAGGGTAAAATACAGTTCCTATATAAAAGATATAAATTGCAGGGCACCTGGGTGGCTCAGTCGGTTAAGCATCTGCCTTTGGCTCAGGTCATGATCCTGGGGTCCCAGGATCAAGCACCATGGCAGGCTCCCTGCTGGGGAGTCTGCTTCTGCCTCTCCCTCTGCCCCGTCCCCCATTCATGCTCTCTCACACACTCTCTCTCTCTTTCAAAATAAATAAAATCTTTTAAAAAAAGCAGCTTTAGAGACAGGCGGATAAAAGACAAACTTCGAAAGAGAGAGATATACAAGATCCTCGAGTAACAGAGAACGGAAATGTCTAACCCTGAGTAGGCTGCAGGACTTGGTCAGAGAAGTCTTCCTGTCTCAGGAGTTAATCAGGAAGAGAAGACGGTGGGGTGGTCATTTCCCATACATAAAGCCCCCTGAGCCATGACCCAAAAGCAAGAGAAAACGTGGCTGGCTCTTGCTAGTTAGGATGTAGATATGACCAGCATCACAGACGTGAGCCTTCTGTCCTCTGACCCAGTCAAACACTAGACCCCGTAGCCTGCATCTCACTGACGTGCTTCTCTCATGACCTTAGGAAGCAATGCTACCTCGACCCTCTTCCCACATCTCTGATTGCCACATCTCTCTGCCTTCTTGGCTCTCTCTTCACTCTCTCTCCTAATTGTAGAGCTTCTTACCTCTACCTTCTGTTGTTTATACTCCTCCTTACCCTCTGTTACTGGTTCTTGATATTT
>NW_027875514.1:0-248 GCF_054177405.1 Leptonychotes weddellii | reverse complement strand
GAACCACCAAAATGATTTATTTTTGAATCATTGGGACTTTGAACCCACATGGACACTAGAGGGCGTCCTGAGATTTATAAAGCTATAGGATTTTGTCTAACCACCAAGAAAGTCTTGTAGATTGGGTTTTCCCGCTTAAACCAAGATTTGGTCGATTTCCTTGGCCAAACAAATGGCTTTTATTAAGTAGTCATGCCCCCATTTTACCTTTTAATGAATGAAAGATAAATATATGAAGAAATATAAGG
>NW_027875513.1:0-248 GCF_054177405.1 Leptonychotes weddellii | reverse complement strand
GCGCCCTACAATGGGATCTTTTATACCCTACTGGTCACATGGCCAACCCAGGCTGTGCAATGATCACATTAGGTGTAAACCATGAATTCATACATCCGTCGACAGCAGATAAGCCAGCCTTGGTGCCTCCAGGGCTGTTTTGAGCATCAAACAGTAATATTATAAATCACTAACTACATAGCTCCTTCTTCTCTTGCCCGGGTATCTGTGCCAGGCTTCCAGATGTTCCTGGAGATAAGCGTAGTCTC
>NW_027875512.1:0-248 GCF_054177405.1 Leptonychotes weddellii | reverse complement strand
TTGGTGTCTGAGGATGCTCAGCCCCTCACTGTTAAATAGGATCCCACAAAGGGCCTGGGAGGGAAATGTCTTGTGTGAGAGAAATGAAGACCTGCAAGAAGGACCTCAGAGGAACCAGGGACAACATCAGAATAAGAATACAAGATAAAAATCTAAGGATGACCTCCATGTGGTTCTTAGAAAACAAAAACAGGGTTCTAGTAAAGATGAATTCTTTGCAGCAGAGGGAAGTATATTTGGGGCATAGG
>NW_027875511.1:0-248 GCF_054177405.1 Leptonychotes weddellii | reverse complement strand
GTGGAAGGGCGAGTTTCACTGGAGATGTCACCCAATTAAGAGTCTCCACGCTCCGTTCTGATGGGGCATCTCTGGGCTTTACTAATGAGGAGCTCAGACGGCGGTTTTGACTGCCGCTCGGGAAAGAATTGTGCCATAAACAGCCCTCCTTGGATCCTGAATCTTTCCCCACCTCTCCATGTCCGCATCTCCAACGCACTCATGCCTTTGTTTTCTCCAACAAAGGACTGTTAATTAGTACCAGAACC
>NW_027875510.1:0-248 GCF_054177405.1 Leptonychotes weddellii | reverse complement strand
TGTGGCTCCCGAGCCCCTTGGGCCTGCACTGGCCACATGAGCTGCATCGAGGGCTGCTAGTAAACCCGCCCGGAGCAGGTGCTCAGGGCCCCTCCCTGCCCACAGTCCCGCGGTTCTCAGCCAGGAGGCCGGCTCCAGTCTGTGGGCATCAGTTCAGGCCCCCTTCCCTGCCTGTGAATCTGTTTCAGACAAACTCTTACGTCAGCAAGTTAACGAGCTCACACCTGAGCCCTCGGTCAGGTGCCGAC
>NW_027875509.1:0-248 GCF_054177405.1 Leptonychotes weddellii | reverse complement strand
AAATAACTGGGTATCTTGCCCCATCCTATGTTGAAAAGATAAGACCCCCAAAGTTCTGAGGTTACACAGAAGACTTTACAGATTAAACAGTGAGCTAGTACTGGGAAATTTGGAAGCTATTTGGTTTTTTCATAACACTTTTTATAATTGTATGCATTGACCAAAATACTGAGCAACTTAATTTTCCCTCACTACTGCAAAGTAAATTTCTCTCCAAATAGAGATTTCCTTATTGTATGACATTCTTT
>NW_027875508.1:0-248 GCF_054177405.1 Leptonychotes weddellii | reverse complement strand
GTTGGTTGTGCTATTTTCTCAGTGAAAGACTGCAGTTATTTTGTCTGACGTTCATCCTTTCCAAGAAAGAAGGAAAATATTTTGCATATAGGACAAGCTGGAATTCCATCAATTTGTGATTAACTGTCCAGGTACACTAAAATTATAAAATTTAAGGAGATATGCTAGCCCACTGTACCAACCTTGTGTTATACTAGAAGACATAATATCTTTGTGTAGACCTCCACAAAATTACCCTTCTTTCCACT
>NW_027875507.1:0-248 GCF_054177405.1 Leptonychotes weddellii | reverse complement strand
AGGTTACCAATGGGGTCAAATACCACAGGGAAGTCAAACGTGAAAGTAGTGAAGAGAAGTTACCAGATATAATTAAGATGTTAGGGTTAAGCTTAGTCAGAGTAGTAGGGGTTTGAAAGGAATTGGGACTGCAGTGAGCTGAAGAAAGAAGGAAGTTTGGTGATGAGGAGGAGAGGCAAAGATGAAGAAAAGAGACCTCTGATGTGGGAGAGAAAGGACCCTAGGATGAGCCAAACCCATGGGCACCT
>NW_027875506.1:0-248 GCF_054177405.1 Leptonychotes weddellii | reverse complement strand
TTCAGGGTTATGCTGAGAGGTAACCTTGCTATTGCAACTTGTTTGTCAGTCTGCTTGTCTTGGAGACTTACCTGGTGTGGGGGTCGGCCTGCATCAGTTTGTCAGCCTTTGGCCTGCAGTCCTTTGGGGGTGGCTGTCTGACATTTCCCTGAGCAGACTGGAGCTTGATCATAGCCAGTCTGGTGACCACAGCTCCTCCAAGATGTAGACTGAAATCTGCATTTTTGTATGCCCATCTTCCTAAGGCT
>NW_027875505.1:0-248 GCF_054177405.1 Leptonychotes weddellii | reverse complement strand
GAAAGAGATGCTCATGACATCGATGTCAACACTTACCCTCACTTCTAAATCGACCCCCCCCCCGACCAATTTCCATGTTCTCACCTGGCCTCCCCTCCCCTGGGTCTCTCCTTGCCCCTCACACCCATCCTATGGCCCAGTTCCTGTATTTCCGACATCAAAAGTCTTCAGCTGCTCCTCATTTAACTGATCAGGTGCTGAGCCTAGGAGTCAACCCTGTCAAGTCCATGTGCCTCTCCCCCCCAATT
>NW_027875504.1:0-1741 GCF_054177405.1 Leptonychotes weddellii | reverse complement strand
AAACTTCCAAACTCGTTTTATGAGGCCACCATTACCTTGATCCCAAAACCAGACAAAGACCCCATCAAAAAGGAGACTTACAGACCAATATCCCTGATGAACATGGATGCAAAAATTCTCACCAAAATACTAGCCAATAGGATCCAACAGTACATTAAAAGGATTATTCACCATGACCAAGTGAGATATATCCCTGGCCTGCAAGGTTGGTTCAACATCCACAAATCAATCAATGTGATACAATACATTAATAAAAGAAAGAACAAGAACCATATGATCCTCTCAATTGATGCAGAAAAAGCATTTGACAAAATACAGCATCCTTTCTTTATCAAAACTCTTCAGAGTATAGGGATAGAGGGTACATACCTCAAAATCATAAAAGCCATCTATGAAAAACCCACAGTGAATATCATTCTCAATGGGGAAAACTGAGAGCTTTCCCTAAGGTCAGGAATGCGGCAGGGATGTCCACTACCACCACTGCTATTCAACATAGTATTCGAAGTCCTAGCCACAGTAATCAGACAACAAAAAGAAATAAAAGGCATCCAAATCTGGAAAACCCGAAAGACTCCACCCCAAAACTGCTAGAACTCATACAGGAATTCAGTAAAATGGCAGGATATAAAATCAATGCACAGAAATCAGTGGCAGTCCTATACACCAACAAGACAGAAGAAGGAGAAATTAAGGAGTCGATCCCATTTACAATTACACCCAAAACCATAAGATACCTAGGAATAAATCTAACCAAAGAGGCAAAGAATCTGTACCCAGAAAACTATAAAATACTCATGAAAGAAATTAAGGAAGACACAAAGAAATGGAAAAACGTTCCATGCTTATGGATTGGAAGAATAAATATTGTGAAGATGTCAATGCTACCTAGAGCAATCTACACATTCAATGCAATCCCCATCAAAATACCATCCACTTTTTTCAAAGAAATGGAACAAATAATCCTAAAATTTGTCTGGAACCAGAAAAGACCCTGAATAGCAAAAGGAATGTTGAAAAAGAAAAGTAAAGTGGTGGCATCACAATTCCGGACTTCAAGCTCTATTACAAAGCTATCAGCATCAAGACAGTATGGTACTGGCACAAAAACAGACACACAGATCAATGGAACAGAATAGAAAGCCCAAAAATGGACCCTCAACTCTATGGTCAACTAATCTTCGACAAAGCAGGAAAGAATGTCCAATGGTAAAAGACAGTCTCTTCAACAAATGGTGATGGGAAAACCCGACAGCCACATACAAAAGAATGAAACTGGACCCTTTACTTACACCACACACAAAAATAGACTCAAAGTGGTTGAAAGACCTAAATGTGAGATAGGAGTCCATCAAAATCCTAAAGGAGAACACAGGCAGCAACCTCTTTGACCTCAGCTGCAGCAACTTCTTCCTAGAAACATCACCAAAGGCAAGGAAAACAAGGGCAAAAATGAACTATTGGGACCTCATCAAGATAAAAAGCTTTTGCATAGCAAAAGAAACAGTCAACAAAACCAAAAGACAACCGACAGAATGGGAGAAGATATTTGCAAATGACATATCAGATAAAGGGCTAGTAACCAAAATCTATAAAGAACTTATCAAACTCAACACCCAAAGAACAAATGATCCAATCAAGAAATGGGCAGAAGACATGAACAGACATTTTTCCAAAGAAGACGTCCAAATGGCCAACAGACACACGAAAAAGTGCTCAACATCGCTCGGCATCAGGGAAA